>NC_081205.1:8591107-8808607 GCF_902713425.1 Acipenser ruthenus | reverse complement strand
AGTGGAAGCAGTTGTATGTTTGTCACACTTTGTACATGTTTGCATGTATCTGGAGAAGAGCTTTTCCAATTGTCTTTAAACATAGTATTAACATTATTAAGTTATTGACAATATCAGATTCTGGGGCTATTTCTGTCTGTCTGTACATCCATCCATCTGTATGTCTCTCTTACATTTTTGCAAATATCTGAGGAAAAGCTTATTCAATGAAACTTGGTAGTACATTATTAAGTTAAGTTATTGAGAATTACTATTCTGTAGAAGTATTGATGTCGTGGTGATCATCTTTTTCATCACACTGATGGCTCGAATTTTCAGTTTAGCGATGGCGGGGATGTATGCTAGTGATGTCTTTGAATTTGGAAATGATGTGGGATTTTTAGATGGAAACACGGCTTTGGTGTAAAATAATCTGTAGTACAATATCTTAACTGGATTTAAAAAAATTTTTTCCTTTCTCAACAGAGCGTCAAGAGAAAATCCATCAATGAGTGAAAAGAAGAAATCCAGTATCTGGCAGTTGTAAGCAGCAAAAAAAAAAATTTTTTTTTATATATATATATATATATATATATATATATATATATATGTGTGTAATTTGAAGAAAATGCAAATATTATTAATTTATGATTTTTATTAAATTCTTTTTTTTCCCTTTTTTTGTTTTATTTCTTTTTTTTTATCTCCAGCATGTAGGTAAATCTTAAGCCTCTTTTGCCTCAGTCAGTCACCCTACCATTAACAGCAGCAAAAGTGATACCAGCCTTGGGACTGCATTTAAACTAATGTTAGGGAGTGGATTGCTGCTCCTTTAGATTTAATTTAAACATTGCAGGTTTACTGTGACCTTGAGTAAGTGTTGGAACAAATATTTAAATATTCAAATATATATCATTCAAAGGAAACCAGTGCATAAATGACTTTGGAAATAAATAACACATGTTCGACTGCTCATTATAAGTCACATCCTTATTGGAACCTATTAGCAGAGTGTATCTCCCTTAGTCGGAATGTCCGTGACAAAGCATTCTGAACGTTAAAACCACAACAGGTTCTATATACAGCTTTGCTTCTGTTTTTCATTTACATTGAAATGACTTATAATATGTTTTAAATGTGGCTGGTGGCTATTCTCCTTTTCTAAATAGGTCATTTGATGGGGTACTAGGGCAACTTAATCCCAATAGATTTATTTTATTTTTACTATGATATGATGCTAGTTATACTTCTCTTTTCCAGCAGATTCAAAATGTAAGAATACATTCATATATCTGTTTTAAGTTATGAAAGAATATTCAAACACGAAAAAAACATTATTATTTATTTATTTATTTATTTATTTATTTATTTATTTATTAGCAGACGCCCTTACCCAGGGCGACTTACAGTTGTGTACAAAAAATACATATCAAGAATTACAGTACAATTAAGAGCAAGATACAAAATACAGTGACTTCAGTCCTATCTTTAATATTAAGGAAACTTTACAAAACATGTCCAATAAAGTTCACAGTGTTGCCTGTCCGAAACAAAACAAGCATCAATTGGGTATTTACAATGAGTGTTTCCAAATATGAAAGATGCCTTCTGGCTGAATAATTACTTATGAGGTTTTGAATTAATTAAGTCTTGAAGGAACATCAACAGTCCTGTTTAATATCTGAGGGACAATTTGTACTTGCTATAAAATGCAGCCCCCTTGCTGGTATTCTTTGGATTTTTGGAAATGTGCAAAGATGGTTATGTGGTGCGGTTCTCTTTTTATTTGCAGTGCTTTTTAAAACCTATTTTTTTCTTCTAACACTCTCATATTCAGTCTCATATCATATTGCCCTTTTGGATGAGGATAGGAAATTAATCTTTCAGTCTTCAGGATCTGTTTAATTAAACCTACACCCTATCGGGATAAGCCACAGCTGTATTTTATTGGAACATTTTACAGCATTGAGGTGTCACCATGGATTTCATCAACCCCCTATCTGTGGTTATCCTGGGCTTATCCTTAAAAGAATTGTTGTGATCCCAGTGGATTCACAATTCCTGTAAAGGGTAATTAAAAAAAAAAAAAGTCTGTTTTAAAGACTTATTTCTTGAAGTGTTTATAAACAGCGCTCTGAAAAAGTGAAAAATTCTTCTATCCTCCTTAGAAGAATTGGAAAAAAGGTTTCATGACCTGCAAAATTGATTTGATTGATCAAAATGGACTTAACATATGCAACAGAATTGACATGTGCATAAATTATAAATGCCACACAATTCTAGAATGTCTGGCATAACAAAAAAAAAATCTGAAAGTATTTTAGATATATATTTTTTTTCTCCAAATTATTATACTGAAAAAGCATGTTTGCTTAATAAACCATATTCATCTGGTTGACAAAAAATGAGGGATACCACCAATCTGTAACGCATAACACTGAGATTGAGAACTCCAAGAAAGGCTGGTTCAGTTGTGTTACAATAAGTTTGATTTGTAATGTGGAAATGCTGAACAGCATCTAGAAGGCCTTAAGTAAATGTCATTATTTTACTTGTAATAAACCAGGTGGTCCTCTGGGACTAGTTTTAAAAGACACTGCTAACTGTAAGACTCTTTCGCTGCTAGTTAAGGATTCATCTGCAGCTGCATTTATTACAAACCCTAAACGTGGTTGGGCCGTATTTTCAAAGAGTTTACTCCAGTCTTTTAACTTTTTCAAAGAAGAAAATTCCATGTGAATGCTGGAAAACTGAGAAGCAAAACACTTTAGAGTACTTCAAAGGCCATGAATAGTAGTACTTTTAGTTGTTTGGTTCTGGTTTTGTAAAATCAGTTGCTCAATTAAAGACTGGAGTAAACACTATAGCTCGTTAAGCTAGTTAAATAAATCCATACATCTTTCCTGTTGTGCACTTCTATTAGCTAATCTCTAAATCTGTCTCCGTTTTAAAAGACACACGTTATAACAAACATATTTCCGTTTTTAAAAGGTAGTCTGTCACTGCTTCACTTCATTTCAACTCGGCAGTATCTTCCAGTCAAAACCATTTTACTGGCTGCAGAGCATGTCGGCCAACAGCGGAAGCAGCGAGTTGGTAAATTTAAAGTCAAGAATGAGGTTGACCCAATCCCTTCCCAATTCATTTCCAGAACTTTTTATATTAGCTGCAACATAATGAGATTGTAACCTCAATACTAGATTTCAAGAATGGATCAGATTTGTGGAATTCTTCGCAAAAAGAGACCCAACAAGCAACTGAAAGTGTTTCCCCAGTTTCTTTTGTCAACCTTATGTCTGGTATCCATGTTATGGCAGTGCATGCTTGTTTCAGTGAAGCTTCAGCAGAATGGAGTGTGAGGGATGGGTGTGCATGTAGAATATTCAGAAGATCTCCCCATATGCATATGCAGGAATGTGGAAACATGCCTTGTTTTATTTGTTGCAAGTTACAGAGGCTTTGTATTCTGTGGCTGAAGGGACTTCACAAATACAGTTAATGCTGTGTGATGATGATTATCTTTGATTGAGGTTTCTTATGAGCCTTTGACAATCTGGGAGTTGATGCACTGAAGTACTTGAGCTAAAGAGTAAGTAGCTTTGATTGTCGGTTTGTATTAAGTGGTTCTTATTGCGATTTACTCAAATGTCATGTGCTTTTACCTTGAGTTTAAGTAGCTGCCTTCCTGTTATAATTGCCTACCACTGACCATAGATCAGCCAGTCTTGGTCTTTGTAGAAATGAAAAGCACATTAACATACTATATAATTATATTAAAAACTAAAAACTGCACGGTATTTGAGTAATTGCTGTAAGAACTACTGAGAATGTTTGCAAACGTCCTACAAAAAATTAAGAAAAACAAAATTTTTGAAGCTACTTACTTTTTAACAATGTGATAGATGGGAATCTTGTTTTACCGGTACTGCTCGCTGTCTGTACCGCTGCATGGGGGTGAGGGAATTCAATCCAATGATGTACTCCACTGTTGGTCCAACTGATTCAGCTGCTCTGTCTGCATTCCTGTTAGTTTTTCTCTCTCGTTTCTGTTTATCCCAGTTTCAGCCGGCTCTTCAGCCCCTCAAGTACTACAACTAAGAAGCCAGAGCCCCCAGTCAATGTTAAATACAATGCACCAACCTCACATATCACCCCGACTGTTAAGAAGAGAAGCACCACTTTATCTCAACTACCAAGTGACAAATCAAAAGCATTTGATTTCCTCAATGAGGAGTAAGTACGGGTTTCATTCACATATTCTCATGTACCAGGGGGATTCTGAAAATACAGCTCCGGTGTTTTCTTGTATGGATGTTTGTTTCTGTGAAAGCCTGTGACTCATTACTTGTGAACGACTTGTTGGATTGATTTGAAAATGAGAATATGCCTTCGTAACTGTGGGATAGCAAAGCATGCCCATTTGCTAGTGTTATAACAAGGTGTTCATAGACAAAACCTTCCCACTGTCTATTAGAATATCCATGGCCATGTGCACGTTTTAGTGATTTGCTGTTTCTGGTTTAAGGCTTTTATTTAGCATGTTTTTAAACCTGTTCTGGTTGAATGCAAATTAATTATTTAAAATTATATGGGTATTTGAATATTAACATTTAAAGAAAGGTGTCAACATGAGCCAAATTTGTGAAGATTTATATGGTGGTTTTGTGGTGTGGACTGATGGTCACTTGGGGCTTGATTTATTTAATCAGCTAATTTAAGCATTTTTTCCAGGACTGACTCTGGCAATGTAGCCTCTCGTAGAGAACAGAAAAGGGTACAGTACCAACAAGTCAAGGCACATGTACAGAAAGAAGATGGCAGAATACAGGCCTATGGATGGAGTCTGCCCCAGAAGTACAAGCAGGTTATTACCATGTCATCTTAGAGAAATGCTACAAACATTTTACAATTCTGTTATTGAACAAGATGGATATGTCAAACTCACTTGTTAGTCCCAATTATGTCATCTTAAACATTTATACATTTTCATGCTGTTTTAACATGGACCTTTATGTTACTATTTTTCTGACTGTCTCCTGTATTCTAACCATATGTTTCTAGGCTTGTGTTTTTTTTTTAAATTACTGTCAGGCTTTATTATTTTTTTATTGTTTGTTATGTCTGTCTGTAGGGAGCAAATGGTGGACCGGCAGAAAACAAGATGAAAAATTTACCGGTACCTGTATATCTCAGACCGCTGGATGAAAAAGATGCTTCCATGAAGGTATGGCAAGATTTCTTATACTGTCCTTGATTTAAGGCTATCGGCAATTTCCGGCAGCTTTAAAAAACTGCAAAGTTGGTAAACCCGATAGAAACAGCCTCAGTGTTTCATAGTTCTTCTTGGAGAGGAAAGTGGAGTGCTCACATTGCTGTTTTCCAATAACTGAGGAACGTAACTAAAATAGTCCATTTTCACCACCTTTGTAATTCTTAAATTGTGAGGAAAGTGTGTGTAATGGTTATTGCTGCATAAACAAATACATGTATTTTGAAAATTACATCAAATTAAAATCTGAGACATTAAATTATTCAGTATTATAAATTAGATTGCTATACCTTTTTTTTCTATTAGAGTAGCTGTACCAGTGCCTTGAAAAGAAATGTCAATTAAAGTGCAGATACTCGGTTATCATCAATCAATCTAAATGGCCCGAATTTAATATTCCAGTGGCTTTAGTTAGATCTGCCACTGTTGAGAACAGTTAAGTACCACATGAAACTACGAGCGCAACACGTGCACACGCTCCCGTGTTTGTTGCACGATCACAGCAAAACGAATCAAATTTGAAAAAGGAATCCTAGATAACACGCTTCAATGCATTCCACGCACACGGCTTCATGATCCTCAATAACATGTAAATGGCTGTGCGTTATATTCCGAGAACTACAGCAGACCCTACTATGTATTTGTATGAAAATATGCAACTTGGATCTATCAGAAATGTAGCACTTATCGATCCATGAAGGAATACATGGATTACCTGCATTTTTGGATTCCCTGTATTTCTGTGTATTGTAGCTGTGGTGTGCAGCGGGGGTGAACTTGTCGGGAGGAAAGACCCGGGATGGAGGCTCAATTGTTGGGGCCAGCGTTTTCTATAACGATGTCACTGGCTCAGAAACTGATGGGATCAAGCAGAGGAAAGGATCACAGAGCAGTTTGGACAGACTGGAACAGGAACTCAAGGTACCAAAAAAGCCCTCTGCTGGTTAATTTGACCTGTGACATAAGATGGGTGCCCATAATGGGGTCATAGGGCTTCATCAGGAAACGAAAAAGCCACAACACTTTGAGATTTTGGCTTCGTACTCGGTACACATATGTATTCCTAAATATGTGTAAATCCTAGTTCGATTTAACCTCTGGACAAATCAATGGCACATCTTTTTCCCATTTCCATTTTACCTTTTTGATATTATGTCACACAGGAGCAGGAGAAGGAGTTGAGGCAACATGAGGAGCTCTCCAGTCTGGTTTGGGTCTGCACAAGCACGCATTCTACCACCAAAGTCATAGTCATAGATGCCAATCAGCCAGGCAACATTCTGGATAATTTCTTTGTCTGCAACTCTCAAGTCCTTTGCATCGCAAGCGTACCAGGTGAGGCAGTCGGCTGGATTTTTAAAGATACCTTTTTAATGTTAAAGCAAAGAAAAAAATCAAACCACTTTTAGAAAGACACGGAATCAAGAATGGCTATATATATTTTGACTGTAAAAAGTTTACTTTATCACTTAATAGTTAAGACCGTTTTATGACCGAGAGGAGGCTTGACCTGTTCCTAGTACCAGAGGCACATGCACAAACCATCCAGGAGAGTGGACCAAGTGGAGACAACCTCAATCCACAAATTAGATGCAAGTGATATATTTTCTATATGAAATTCCTCGGTGGCTTGTGCGTTTCTAATCCAGGCATGTATTTTCAGGAGCACGCGAGACAGACTATCCTGCAGGAGAGGAGATCCCCCGAGACGTGGAACCCAGCCAGACTGACAACGCCTCCCTGACGGGCAGTGTGGCCAGTAACAGCTCAGTAGGAAGTGACAGCATGCTGGGAGGGATCACTGTGGTCGGCTGCACTACCGAGAGCACTGCTGTACCGCAGACCGCTCGCACTCCCGTCGCCGGCTCACCCACTGCAGAACGCCTCACAGGTATGGGGAAGCAACAACCATTCACATTTTAGTTTTACAAAAGCTATTTAGTAACACTAGGGCATGAAATGAGACCTGACATTTATGAAAAACAGGCATTATACTAATAGTCACAGAAAGCTGTAATTGTTTTAGAATTTAATAGACTTGTGGGATATAAACTTATGTGAGGTCAACTCTATTTTAACATACCGCATCCTATGTGGTAGTAGAATGGGTGTTAATTAACAGTTTTAGCTCCCTGAGCAGTGAAAGTTGCATGTTTGTGTCTTTACCTAAGCATGTACTGCTCTCTTCCAGGAGAGATTGATGCAGAAAGTAGTGTCACTACAGATGATGGTGTTCCCACAGCAGAGGAGGCCACAGAGGCCACAGAAGCCAACGCTGAGTCAGGGGACGATGCTGCGGATACCAGTCAGCCAGGAATCTACACAGAGCACGTCTTTACTGACCCCCTGGGGGTGCAGAACACCTCCGAGAGCTCGCCAGTGTTTCACAACAGGTATTCTGAGAAATGTGAAGGTGTAATACAACAACCTGTATCTCTCTGCAGGGTAACTGCTGTGATTGCAGAAATACTATCCTTATTGAAAATTAACACATTGTACAAGGTTGGTCTTACCATGGTTGAAAAGATACATTTTTATGGGAAAAAAAGTTGTTTGAAAGTTATGTGTCTGTTTGTGAAATGCAATCAAAACTCCATCAGTGTCATTAGTGTAAAATATTACACATTGCCTTCTAGTGAAAATATATCACATAAATTATCATGTGAGAGGGGGTTCTGCATGAGACAAAACAGAACTGTGTTCATTTCAACTGCTTATGTCAGATAAAACTTTCCTTATTTAATCTGAATTAATGTAATCTGTAGATTTTCACTTTTCGGACCCATGTATCACTTATGCATTTCATGCCATGGTCTAACAATTTGACATTTAAACTAATGAATGAGCTGTTTCAGATTGATGGGTGAGGAAGATTCTAATATACCCATCTCATACCTGCTCTGAAGATCTGTTTTTGCGTTTCGTTTCCTTGGTTGCAGGGAGTCAGAATTATGTAAGGATGATGTGTCTGCACTTCCCGATGAACAGGACCTTGTGAGAGAGGAGGCACAGAAGATGAGCAGTGCTTTGCCTACAATGTGGCTTGGGGCCCAGAACGGATGGTGGGTATTGCTTGAAGATAAATACAGGTTGTAGAACTCAGAGCTGTGCCCATGGGTAGATTTGTTGTGCAACTAACATAGTCTGGAATACTGCAAGACAGATGTATTGATAGGGGAACTTAAGCCATTACAATCTACTACTCTGAGCTCTCAATATCTGCATTTGTTAAATCGGTATCTTAAGCCATTACAATCTACTACTCTGAACTCTCAATATCTGCATTTGTTAAATCGGTATCTTAAGCCATTACAATCTACTACTCTGAGCTCTCAATATCTGCATTTGTTAAATCGGTATTTTAATGTAATTTCATTTTTGCATTTTTCATAAGTAGTTAGTGGGGAAATAGGGATGCCCTCGACCTTAATGAGAAATGGCAAAAAAACAGTGATAGAACTACTGTGTTCTTTATGCACAAAGCATAGCTTTTTAGAAACATGTTTGGTAAAGAGAAAAGTAAATGACATAATAGTTGTGTACTAATTAACCCAGTACTGGGTTCCAGACCTCCCCTTGCTTATTATATTATATTATACAAATGGTCAGATACTAGGAATTGGAGAAATCAGCTCCCTGCTAAATCTGTTTTGAACTGATCACACATAAAACAGCATGGATAAGTGTGGCCAGAGTCTCCAGGACCTGGTGCAGGGCTTGTCAGTTGCTTTATTACGTTGTTTGTTTTGCTTAGTGTTCCAGAACCCCGTGTAGTGTTTAGAAGAAACGCATTGCTTTACCTTTGCTGTAACTCGTGTTTGCCATGTCGCAGAAATATCATTTCCACATCATCTCAATTTTGTTTGGGTATTTTTATTCACACATAATAGGTATGTCAACTAGGGATTTAAAAAAAAAAAAAAAAAACATTTGTACAGTATTTAATTGGTAACATTCACCAGGAGAAATAACTTTTCTTCTAAACATCAGTGTATCAAGTTCATGCTCCCTTTTGCAACACTGCTGGTGCTGTGATTGAAGTGAGTGCCCCATTGTGGGAACAGAAAAGCAGCATTATTGCAGGAGGGAGTATGATCTGCTGCATTGCCCAGTTGATTTATGAACCATGATGTGTGGTTTTAAAAATGTCAAAATAGTCAACAATATGAACATATAACACTGTCATACTGACAACACGGGACACAGAAAAGGTAAAGCACTTTATTAGTGAAGAACAATATTGCATACATACATTTAATCAAATATACTTTGTTTGGATGCTAGAGTTTAAAGTCTTCTTTTAAAATTTGGTTCACATGGATCTGTATTTTAGTGATGGCAGTATCCCTTTTAAAATATGTCTTTGATATTTTCAGCTTGTATGTTCACTCTTCTGTGGCCCAGTGGAGGAAGTGTCTCCATTCAATTAAACTCAAAGATTCGATTCTCAGTATTGTGTAAGTAATTTCACCCAAGGTTGGATAATTGCATTGCAGCAAACAGAGAAAAATAAGAATGACAATCCATTATAATATTCTATTAGAACACCCCATCTAGTGGTAATCTTCAGGAATAGCATGATTCATTGAAGATCATGAGTAACTTTGGTATGTTGTTGTTGGTATAAAAGATTGCTATCCTCACAGCATACATAAGCAGAATCTATTAGTTTTCACAGAACCCTTATTGTGTTTTCATAAGAATAATTTATGTATAAACAATTGTAGTAAAACTTGGTAGTCTATAGCTGCTATAACATAGTTTTACCTGAATAATATTTTCTGTACAAAAGTTAATGCATCCATTCATGATAGGGTTTTAGTAACGTTATTTGAAAAATGTTATTATCAAAACAGCTGTTCGTTTTAGCAGATTTGAATTCCGTTGAGAATTCTTCAAGAATCATTGTGTAATTTGTTTTTTAATTTTGTTTTGTATTCTTTTTGCAGGCATGTTAAAGGAAGAGTATTAGTGGCACTAGCTGATGGAACTTTAGCCATCTTTCACAGGGGAGTCGGTAAGATGAGTTTGATCATAAGAAGAAAACAATTGACAAAATGAGAGAGGGTACAGCCTTCAGATTATCACCGATCATCTACAATGGGCCTATAATTAATTAATGAGTGCCTTCAGACGTGGGTTAAACTGAAGATCTTTGTGTATGGTATTGATTTAAAGGACACCTGGATTATTTTCATGGTGTGCTTAAAATGTGATTCAATGATGCTGCTGTAAGCACATGTACTTGAGATCTTAGGCTGTTTTAGAGAGGAAAAACAAGGCGTACAGTATACTTGCATTACTGGACCTTGTCTTCATCTTTGAAAGTCAATTGTGCATTTTGTAGCATTTCTGTAAAAACAATTGATTTTGGTTTTATGTGACTTAGTGCTGTGATTTTGATAATCTGTGTTCATCTAGAAGTTAACCTCACTAGTGGAAAATTGCACGAAGTGTGTGTATATCTATATCTATATCTCTATCTCTATCTCTATCTATCTCAAACTGTGAGCGTTGCTGGTCTGCTGTTTTGAGTAGTTTATTTTTCTTAGACTTCTTAATAGGTCTGCAGTGTGAAGAACTTATTTATAACTGTATATATATTTTCCCCCCAGATGGCCAGTGGGATTTAACAAATTACCACCTTCTGGACCTGGGGCGGCCTCACCACTCCATTCGCTGTATGACAGTGGTACATGACAAAGTGTGGTGTGGATACAGGAACAAGATCTATGTTGTGCAGCCAAAGGCTATGAAAATAGAAGTAAGGGGAATCTGTTTCTGAAAAACACTGTTTGCATTATATTCAGTGCATCATTGCATCAATTAAAATAACCATTAAAATAACAAAGCTGGGGTAAAGAAGTAATTAACTACAGCTTTATGTAACCGTCATTAAAACTTTAGAAGTTTGACACACGGCCCAAGAGATTTTTTTGCACATCTTCCAATTTGTAATTTTTGAATAAACTGAGTGTCTGTTTGAATAGCTAGTTTAGGGAGAGTTTTGACCTCTGTTCTTATTAATGTAGGTTAAGATTTCATTAGGATTTCATGATTAGGGACTTTGCTGCTACAGCACATTATGTCACTTAATGTTAATAATTCTATCAATCATGTACTATTACCCAATGTGTACACTGCTCCATACAGTTACAGGATATTCAGACATGTTGATGCTGAATCACTGAACTGGACAAGCATGGCTGAACGGCATCCTCTCATTCATAAATTTCCATATGTGTACAGAAAGCATGTGTATACAAGCATTCATAGATGAGCATTTCTAGCATTTCTCTAAAATTGACTTGAGGAGTGACATCATTTCAATACAGGATTTGGGGATTTATAACCGTAATATACTGTACCTGTACAGTTATGCTGTAATTGTTTGGAGCAGTGTAAATATTAGTTTTTATAATTCTACACCTTAATGTGATGCGCTTCTCTCTTATAGAAATCATTTGATGCACATCCCCGAAAGGAAAGCCAGGTGAGGCAGCTGGCGTGGGTAGGAGACGGTGTTTGGGTCTCCATCCGTCTGGACTCCACACTGCGGCTTTACCATGCACACACCTACCAGCACTTGCAAGATGTGGACATTGAGCCATATGTTAGTAAAATGTTAGGTATGCAAATGTTTTTGCTTTGTTCAGTAATATTACAGTGGTATAATGACATTCAATAGGAGACATTGAGATCATATAGCCTTCCTTCTAGACAGAGCCTGACACGGATAGGAGGAACACACCACAAGACCCGTAGAAAAGCAATCTGTGGCTTTTATAATGTTGCCCTTTGAAAATGGATAAGGAAGAATAATCTGTTGGGGAATTAACTGTGACCACTAATTAGTGGTGGGGATGTTTGTTGCTCGTTTATACTTAGGTGCTTATTGATGCCATAAATGTGTCAAATTCACCAAACCCCCCCCCCCCACAGGGATCAGTTCACTCAATGTAAAGTTAACATTCAGAAAGTGGATATTTTAAGCTGAGTATTTAAGTGCTTCCATGTAATAATGCAGAATGTACTTCAATAAGATGCTCAAGTAACAATGAAGTAAATGAATAACATACTGTATTGAATTTAAGACATTATTTTGTAAGACCTCCCTTTTGCTGGAATGTGTTCCTCTTGTTCAGCTGAACAGCCCAGTCTGGTCAATGAGTGGCTCTAAAGAATTTAGTGTCATTTAAATGTAACATTTTAATACTTGACACTCCTTGTGTGCAAAGACTAATTTAAGTCTGTGTCTCTATAATTGGAAGCCGTAAGCTCCAACATTTTGGTACTTCAGGATTGCACTTTTTAAAATGATTATGTTAATATGACAATAATTTTACTATGATGTGCTCTGCATTTGATGTGGGTATCTTTGTCTCTGTTAATGCTTCTCTGTTCGGTCTCCCAGGTACTGGCAAACTTGGATTCTCTTTTGTAAGAATCACAGCGCTTATGGTGTCCTGTAATCGTCTGTGGGTGGGAACAGGGAATGGGGTGATAATCTCCATTCCTCTTACTGAAAGTAAGTCAGTTCACTTTTTTCATTTCAGTTTTTTGTCATTATCCCGACCAATGCTTTTCAGTTGTCTTGTATACAAATGCGGCACTTGTGTTCTCCCACTGATGTTAATTACCAGATTTTGTAAGGTTACGTACACTGCCTGGGCACAGTATTAGAACCTGTCTTCCTCACTGGATTTGGCATCGCCCTGAATTAGAGATGCAAATATGGTCATGTGATATGCGATGCCTCAGCCCGAATCAAGTTCACCCAACGATGTACTTGTACCCTGAAGAACTGTGTTTGGGTTGAACTTGAACAGTGCAGTTGTCATGCATGAAATATTAAAGACTGAATGGAGCATCCCTCATGACACCTTCCAGCACCTTTTGGAGTCTGTGCCATGTGGTGTCAAGGATGTGCTCAGGGAAAATGGTGGTCCAACCTAATATTAGATACAGACCCCAATAAAGTGGCCGTGCTGTGCATGTCCATTTTAGTAAATTGTGAACATAGAACTACATTAATGTTGAATGTAAAATCCTTAGAAGGCTTGATTTAGTAAATGTACTGTGGAACATGAAAGGCTTTGGTGTGGAGATACAAGTTTTAAGTGCATGACAATATGTGATTTTATTATTGTACACTCGCATGAAAAAGCACAATTCTTCTGTAACGGAGGATTCTGTGTTTGTTGGGAACATTTGTCATTGCAGTGTTCCATTACATTACATCCTTTCATTCAGGTCGGAGCGTGTCTGTACCATTAATTCATCAAATAAAGAATTAACCTTTTTAAGAAGTTGTCTTTAAGAAAAAAAACAAAAAACACACAAAAGTCTGCTTTACATAGTCTATATTTTCCTTACATTTAGCACAGGTCATTGTTTGCTATGCTTACTAACTTGCAGCAAAAAATACTTCTGAAAACTCATCAGGCGAGCTCTGGATTACAACACTTAACATGATTCCCCACCTCAGAAAAATCAGCCTTGAGGAGTCTTTTCAGTGTTGTTTTTTTTTTTTTTTTTTGCTGGAAAAGCTAATAAACATGGCAACAAAACAAACACTAGAAAATACACACATTCTAAACAAGGAAGACTTTTAATATTAGTGTTCAGACTAAAGGAATCCTCATATTTCTCATTAATTCTCCTTTGCTGTCATACCTGTCCACTCTCCCCCCCCTTTCCGACTCTCTTACTGTAGCTGTAATCCTCCACCAGGGACGTTTACTTGGGCTCAGGGGTAAGTGCAGACCACAAACTAAAACCAAGCTACTGTCTGGCTTCCTGTAGCCACTTCAGGCTGTTCACTGCCCTGTTAGACCCCCTCCCTCCTGTTTGTACCTAAACCTCCCTACCCACCTCAATGGTCAGTGCATCGCAGCAGGTTCATGTTTGCTAAATGCCCACAGACTTGCTGAGCGATTTTAGTTGTATCATACTGTGCTGCAGACAAGCTTCTCCACAATTCCATCATTTATTTGTATGCCAGTTATTTCAAGTCACATTCATTGGGTGTGTCTCTTCGTTTAAAAGATGCATTTCATTTTAACTCACTTTCTTTTCTCTGTAACAAGTCAACATTCTGTAACTGGAGTGGAGCTATGCGACAGGACTAGCGTTAGATTTAGCAACTCTTTCTGTTTAGCGGCTAGTTTGATAACTTTTTAGCATGCTCCATCGCTTGTATCAGGTTAAGTTAAGCATGCATTCTTTTATTGCGGTTCACCGCAACTGAGCTGAAATGATCATTGCTGTCTTTTTGTGCCCATTTTAATTCCTTACTTTCCTTTAGCCTTTTGGCTGTACTGCAGTTTTATTCAGTGCTTCATTAGTGGAAAGAAATGTGATGATCCAAAGGGAAATTTATTATATATTCATGTTTTTTTTTGTTTTTTTTTTAGCTAATAAAATAATAGCTGGGACCGGGAACCGTCCAGGGGGTGTAATCCGAGTGTATGGAGATGAAAGCAGTGACAAGGTGACACCGGGCACGTTTATCCCTTACTGTTCGATGGCACACGCTCAGCTCTGCTTTCATGGACATCGCGATGCTGTCAAATTCTTTACAGCAGTGCCAGGTAAGAGTTCATCCCATAAAAGCAATTCCACAATCTATTTTTGAGCCTCTGCTTAGAGCCCATGACTGACTGTAGCCAATTCCACTGTCTTCCATGAGATCTGAATGTTCTCTTTCTCATCAAGGTACATTACAGTATTATCAGCGATCATGTGTGTTAACGGGTGGGAGGGGTATTAATAGTTTAGAGTTTAAACACTTAAATATTAGTCAAGTGTTAAACGTGTTGCCTAAACATTTCTGTTGTCAGAAATATGAAGTTCAAATATAGGTGTTGGCCTTAGTGTACAGTGTAGGCCAATTTATTTCATGTTCAATATTTCTTCCATGTACAATGAAATGCTGTACAGATACAGTCTTGTATATAAAGACATGTTGCAGTAATTTGTAAGTGATGGAGGGGCTTCCTATGGTGTATTTTCTGATTTGGTTACAAACATTCCCAATATGTCTAAAACACTGTGTTTAATCCTAAAGATTAAAATGGTGTTGGAAATTAAACAGAAACTAACACCGCTAACGGGTTATTATAGCGCTACAGTTTTTAGTAAACTTTTTTTTAAATTGCATTTGCTAATTAAGCGATAGTGCCCGTCAATAAAGGTGGTTGACTGTGACTTCTGTGTCCCGAGACGAAGGCGAGGGCGCTGACGAAAGTCAATGTCAGCTACCACACAGTAGAGTCTTCATCGAGATGGAGACAAACTCTGTTTTATTGTTGTTGAAAGATGCTGTCTGAGCTTCTGAGTTGACAGGATGTGATTGGCTGACTTGTCAGTTGCGGGTACAGGACTGGTTGCTTTCGTTGGTGCAAAGTGTTGATTGGCTGGTTTTGGTGGATAATGACATAAATGTGGACTAGTTGGTCTTGGTTTAGTATTTTTGCTGTCCAATAGATGAAAACTGAGCTTTCATTATGGCAAGTCAAAATTAAAAAGCTGGTACTTGCCTGGATTGATGTTAAGTTTGATTCACAGTTAATGTTGTGATGTTCCAGCGGGCATCTACTATCTGATAGAAGCCTGCTAGAGCTGGAATCTGATTGGCTGATTTGTACAGCATTACATTTTTAAGTACGTGTGCAGTTACTTGCTGATAAATATTTTTCTTTTTCTGATATTTTAAGCGTAGTACTGTGTTTAGCTACACTTTTGTTTTCGTCACCATACACTGTATAATCTACTTTACTGAAAAAAGCTATTGTTAATATCTTACAACTGAATTTGTTTGGTTCAATGCTGACAAATAACTCAATTCTTCCACACAGGCCAGGTGATCTGCCCCCCAAGTGGCATTGTAGGTGACTCGACCGGAGACAAAGCAGGACCTTCCAGCTCCGAGCAGCCGAGCCAGGAGCTCATGAAATCATTGCTAGTGATGAGTGGAGGAGAAGGCTACATTGACTTTAGAATGGGTAAGGCTTAATGGCAATTAAGTGCACTAAAGGGTCCATCCATATAAAGTTGTGATATCTACAAGTTCAGTACAAAAAGGTTCAGGTTCTGTAAAGATGTAGTAATGTAAAAGTAGCCCCAATTGTCTGGTTTTAACTTTTTTTTTACATTTACATTCCCTTTTTCATACCATGCAGGTCTGTCTTCATTTACTACAGCACAGTATATGTTTGCAACTCTCCAAGAATAATAGTTGCAGACACAAGTATTGGCACCCTAAATTTAATATAAGATCATTCAAGAAAACATGTTAAATACAAGAATGTAATGAACATTAGCCACCAATTAATGACAAAAACCAAAATACACCATTTCTGGTAGTTTTAAAAAACAAAAGCACTTAAGCAATTTCAAGTATTTGTTCCTGACTGTAGAAATGTAAGAGCTACATTGATTGAAAACCATTACACAGTAACTAAGCTGCATTATAAAGTCAAGAGCCAGAAAGAGGTCATTATTTCCAACATCTGTTGAAGAACATTTTGGCAACACAGCAGATGATGGTCAAAACAAAGGAGCTGGATTGGAGTTGTATGCCTGTAGACCTCGCTGCAAACCATTTTAAAAGAAGATTCATAAAACAAACAGTCTAAAAATCCAAGAAATATGAACAGGAATCTGAAGCATTCTTTAACAAAAATCTCTGGTCCAACAAGACTAAAATATGACTTTTCCCCAAAATGGACAATGGTATGTTTGGAGAATTAAAAAGGGAAAGCCTTCAATGAAGAAAACCTTCAGTTAAGCATGGAGGTGGTTCAGTCATGATATGGGGGTGTTTTAGCAGTTCAGGGACTGGAGACATTCATGTGATTTGAATATCGAACGAATGCAGCTATATATCAAAGCATTCTACAAAGTACAAGGATACCATCTGCTCATAGGCTGATTGGTAAAGTTTATCTCCCAACAAAACTAAGACCCAAAGCATGTGGCAAAGTCAACTCTGCAATTCTTTTTTTTTTTTTTTTTTTTTATTTAGTCGTTGCCAATTTAGTTTTTATTATTTTCTCCCCAATTTGAAATGCCCAATTATTTTTAGGCTCAGCTCACCGCTACCACCCCAGCGCTGACTCGGGAGGGGCGAAGATGAACACACGCTGTCCTCCGAAGCGTGTGCCTTCAGCCGCCCGCTTCTTTACACTCTGCAGACTCGCCGTGCAGCCGCCTCAGAGCTACAGCGTCGGAGGACAACGCAGCTCTGGGCAGCTTACAGGCAAGCCCGCAGGCGCCCGGCCAGACTACAGGGGTCGCTGGTGCGCGGTGAACCGAGGACACCCTGGCCGACCTAATCCTCCCTCCCCCCGGACGACACTCGGCCAATTGAGTGCCGCCCCCTGGTAGCTCCCGTCCACGGTCGGCTGTGGAATAGCCTGGACTCGAACCGGCGACGTCCAGGCTATAGAGCGTATCCTGCACTCTAGCGAGTGCTTTTACTGGATGCGCCACTCGGGAGCCCAACTCTTCAATTCTTGAAGGAAACAAAGATAAATCTGTCTGAGCTGAAGGAAATATGCAAGACAGAATGGGCCCAGGTTTCACCAACAAGATGCAACATTATCATAAACGTCTGAAAGCTGTAATAAAAGGAAGACGCACAAATGCTAAAGCAGGGGTGCAAATACTTTTGTCATGGACACATACTTAAATTGAAACAAGTTTGTTTTTGATTACACTGACTCTCAATATGACCTTACAGTTATACTGACCTAGATGTCAGTGTTCAAACAAATACATTACTAAATATGTCTGCCCCCTGCTCTGTATGTAGTCCTGCAGTATTTCATTTATTTGAAATCCTGAATTTTGTTTCAGGGGATGAAGGGGATGAGTCAGAGGAAATGGGAGATACACTACAGCTTCAGCCTTCTCTGGCTAAAGCAGAGCGGAGCCATCTAATAGTGTGGCAGGTAATGTACAACAGCGAGTGACCCACACGTGCCATCAGCAAGTTACAGGAAGACCAAGACAACCTTTCGCATGTGTGGTGTGTGTGTGTGTGTGTGTGTGTTTTTTTTTTTTGTTGTTTATATATTATTTTTGATTATTTGATTTGATGTATTTGATTATAATTTCTTTCACCAGAATGTCTGATGGGTTTCACTATGTATACTCATTCCATTGTAAAAACAGATCTCCTGACTGCAAATGCTGTGTTTTAACGCTGCTGTGCATTCAATGTTCTGTATTTTAGACATGAAAGACAACCATTGGACCTATAAAATCTGTTTTGCAGGGATAGTCTGGTGAAATGACACTGGTTTGTGTTGCTGTTCACTAATAGTTAAGGATTCTGTAATTTAACTGCAGTGTAATGTACTTCAAACATTGATTGTTAATGTGTTTTATTATTATTTTTAAAACTCTTGATAGTTTGTGTACCGATAATGTGTATACATTTGAGCATGGTCTTGTTAAGTAGCAGACTTTAGTTGTTATTGGGATAGGTATACCTGCATGGTGAAGTTCATTATTTTATTTTATTTTATTTTATTTTATTTTATTTTATTTTATTTTATTTTTTTCCTGAGCTGCTGCTTCCTTATTTTCCTTCTATCCCTGTATAGGTCTTCCTACCTTTTGAGAGAAATAGCTTGCAGATTGTAGACACTTTAAATAACATAGGCTGCCTTAGTAACAAACAAGCAAAAAAAAAATATGGTGTTTCGAATAATTATTGTGCTAACTGTTCTAAGGAACTACATTTGTATTTACAATGATGTGTAAGTGAATATTTATTTCTATGTGAGTGTTGCAAAGTTACCAAAGGAAAAAACCTCACTTAGCAATCTCTGTTCAAGAGACCGCTTTTCATGCTGTCCTGAGTGAGCCCTGTGGCTTATAAAGAGAGATGCCGTCATTAAAAGTGAACCTAGCTCTCCAGTTCTTTGTGAAATGCACATCTCTGAAAAAAGCAAACATAGCTGACAGGGGTGCACAATAATGGGGCACTTCAAATCATTTTATACACATTACATAATGTTTCCTTTCTCTAACTAAAGGAATTTTTTCTTTATTAATTTGTTGATAAAGCCGTGTTTTTAGACCTTTAAACCTACTTTTAAATATTTTATGGTCTGTGTAATTTCTTTTGTTTTGTACGTTTCTGTCGGTTAGACACTTTATTCTGTATTTTACTTGGCTCTGTAATTTGAAAACAGAATGCTACAGCATTAGAATTAATGTCTATTGAGAAACAACACACTGGGCTTTATTTCTGTGATCCGAAAAGCTCATTTTTGCAGTGTAGCCATTTCAGTATTTATTTCTATTAATGAGCCTCTGTGGTTCAGAATGTAACTTTGTACATGAAATATATATATAAATATGTATATGAAACCTACGTGGCTTGGTTTTATTGTTTTGCGCAGAGTGATGAAATTTGTGACCATGAAATGATGAATAGGTACATACTTAAATTTAATAAAACAAAAAAAAATAATAATTTCATGGGTTGTTTACTCTGAAGCCCTACACTTGTTTACTAAGCTGCGTTTCAAAGATCATCACTTTTTTTATTTTCAAGCATTTCCTTTTCTGGTATCACTTACATGTCAATTGCAGGGGATGTTCAGTTACTGTGCCTGTCCGGAATAGATCAAGCAGTACCTACAGTCTCTGGTGTTCCTTGGTAGCTATGTGCTTTTGACAGCATCATAGCCATAACAATCTATTAAACTGAATTGTATTTTGGAAACTGTGTAGTGTCATTTGCATCATTGACTTTCCCCTTTCCTTTTGTTCATTCTGTCAATGCACCTGACCATCGCACACGTTTTGTAATTCGTCATTTGAGATGAATGTTGCATTTCGGTCAAATAAACAACCCTGGCTAATATTCTGTATTGCCTTTTATATTATTTTTCTTTGTATTATGATCCAAGTAAGATGTTAAAAGGTACTGGTATACAACAGTTGAAATCAGGCACTGATTTTTATGTACCTTTTCCTCTGGTTCATGTGGTAATTAATGTTAGGTGGCAGTGCTGTAAAGAATATTATAGGGATATGTTTGTGGGTAATGTAGTTGCAAGCAGAAGTGAATGGACTGAGGCTGAAAGCATTTATAACCTATAACTAATACATACTGCTTTATTGTTAATATACCAGTTAAAAAATGCAGCGCTAATGGTTTTCCATTCCTGACCAACCGTTTAGTCCATTGTGATTTTCATTGAAAAGATGGAAGAGGTTGATGAAGACACTGAAGTGGCTGAGGTAGGTGCCTGGTTGTCGCTGTGGTGAATTAACTTTGCCGTTAAATGGAATTCGGAGAAATAACACAGGTATGATGCATTTTTTGTTTTGTTTTTTAAATACAGGTAATGTCGGCTGTACTGATTTTTATACAGCAAGAATACAGCATAGTAAAAATGCATGAATTGGGTTTCTCTGTGATGTGTCATGGAATACAGCAGGCGAAACATGCACTCTGATTGGCTGGAAGATCCTCAGCCACCTATAAGCTACCTTGAAATTATACGAATCACGCTATAGTCTTCAAACCAGTTCCTTTCAGTCTCCTGCAGTGTACAGTATGTGTTCCTGCAATATCTTTTCAGCATTTGTGATTTTGATATGTATGTTATTCTAGGAGACGGCAACATGTTTGATGTAAACTCTTGCAGTCTTTTAAAGATATAATACCCCACATGATTATAAATAAACACCTCTAGTAGGGCTTTGTTGTTCAATAATATCAGTATAACAAGAGCACTACAGTATTTTCTTTGGGAAGGGGGGCAGTGTTATTAGCGTCCTCCTTCAAATTGGACCTTTGTGTGCACTGATTTCATTTGATTACTACACTGATCTGCAGCTTGGGTCCTATTTGTAACCTCCAGGTGGCAGCAGAAGCATGCCTTTGAGAACATAAGAAGGTTTACAAACGAGACCATTCGGCCCATCTAAGCTCGTCCTGTTTAACAGCTGCTTGATCTAAAAAATGTGCATCCCAGTGATGCAGCAGGAGTATGGCTAGGTAGCCCATTCCATACCCTCACAACTCTCCATGAAAAGAAGCGTCACCTACCCTCTGTCCTAAGTCTGTCTTCATTTCATTTCCAACGGTTTGGTTTCAGTGCTGCACTTCTACTAATGGCTAGGGCTTGTCAACTCCTTTTAAGATTGTAAAGACTTTTGCAGCTCAAACTACCTTTTGGGAATGTAAATAAGCCAACAAGGGTGGTAAATGGAAATCCAGAAATCACGCACCTTTAAAACGACAGTATTCTGGCTAATGCCTTAAATCTGTTGTGCACAAACCTGGCGCTTGAGATCTATTCCAGTCCTTTTTTTCCAAGCAGGTCCTAAGTTAGTTGATAGAACCTGCTAAGGATCATTTAATTGATTTAGGACCTGACGAATAAAAATCCAGACTGAAATGAATCTCTAGGGTTAGGGTTGCGATGTTGTGCACCACTGCATTAAATCATTTGCCATAGTTAAATTTAATGTTTAACGGCTAAGATTTGTAATATGACTTAACAAGTTCTTGCTTGCTACCATAGATACTGCTTAGTGGGGTTAGATTTAAGACCAGATTATTGGACCAATTGCTTCAACAGTCAGGCTGGTTCATGCGTCTTCATAGCAAGTAATAACTAGCTTGTAATTGTCTTCTCTCAGCTGTTATCTGCCAAGTAATTAATCCTTTAGAAACCCCTTCTGGACCTTTGTACTAATCAAATTCTTCAGAGAATTCATTTTTAAACTGGTTTTGATTAAAACGAATTGTTAAAAATCTAATGTGTATATTGCATAGCTAACAATTTTTATGCAATATAATCCTTTAAAGATGTTGGCTTCTATCTATCTTTCATTACGTGGGACTTCTATTTTACTCGACACATACAATACTTAACTGAAATTCCTATTAGTAAAAGCAACCCTGTAACCAAACATTGAATCTGAACAGCTCTCCTATAAATTGTACAAGAGAGCCATTGTAATTAAAGAAATACGAAAATTGTATTGCATCAACCAAGGATTCTTGACTCTGGACTACCTGTTGAAACTTCTAAATCGTACAGTCCCAAGTCAAAAGGTATTAAATATTCCATATTATATAACATGCATCAGAAACCTGACAATGGAAAAAAAGTGTGTATATTAACTTGTATCTCCCAAAAAACATTATTTAGGAATGGTTAATGAAAATGTGTATTTATATAAGCTTGATTATGCTCGGCATGTGTCTGTCTTTATACTGGTAACTATACAGGGAAGGGCATCACAAATCATAGAAGATATCAGCAGTTCATTCAAGACAGGAGATCTGAATGGAGCTCTGTTCTGATGTTATTTGTTGATCCTCTCACTCCAAACGTGTAAATGACGTGTGTCTTCAGGTTAATTGAAACCATCCGACTTGAAACCCTGCAAAGTGCGGCCGTGCCCAAAAACATTCTGGTCAGCCCCACACTGCACTAACATAACCCTGTGACCTGCTAAATGTTACTTTAGAACTATGTTTAATATGCACAACCTACCAAATTAATTTTCAGAGAAGCAATTTTATGTTGGTTCATCCTTTTAATCTACAATCTTACAAAGGTCGAAATACATTTCTTGTACATTAACAAAGATATGAGTCGTATACTGCATAGCTAAAATGTCTTGTATATGACAGTAAGGCGTTTACTCCAATGGACATTTTGTATATATGATGCATGAATAGGCAGAACTAGATTTTGTTCCAGAATGTTAAAAAATAAAAGAATAATTTGATTGTTCCCATTGAAGGTCAGGATGGAGATAACAGCAGGTTTGCTCAAAATTGCATCTGTCTGGTAGCCTTCACTCAGGCTTCGTTATCCCAGCGGTGAACGCTTTGTGGGTATTTCCAATGCATTTTGATGTAAAGACAATGATAAATCAGGCCCATTTGTTTTAGGGGCAGGGCTTTGGGGAAAACTAAGTAAAAATACTTTAGTGTTTTAGATAAGATGCACATCATTGTTATTTGTATTACTTTCCCTCTTGCTCTTGCTGCAATTAGAACATTTAGCCACCGGGTGGCAATGTTTAAAAAGCAAAAATACCATGTCCAAGAAAACAACACAGAATTTGTCATTTGACCTTTCAGGATATTCCTCTTTTGTGCATGTAGATGCAGTACACATTATGTAGTTCACGTTGAGCTGTGCTACAGGAGATGGTTTTTATTCAAAAATGCTAATGTCTTGTTTTCACAGCAACGGTAACCCAGCAATATTTAAAAATATAATCTCAAACCTGAATGGAAAGGGCTGGACTTAAACCATACGGTTCAAAGCAAGCTCTGTGGTCACGAGGTAAGCAAGTGTCTTAACCATTTCAAAGTGTGCATCATGAATAATAATCCTATAGGTTGATTAATTTATGAGATAGTGAATAAAGCATTTTACTGAGCATAGTAACCCTTAAACATACCTTCAATTTTAAATGGATACAAAAACAACAGCTTTTTAATTTCCTTTACAAAAAACAGCACACCCTTTTCTTTGTATTGCATTATGAGATCCTAACATGCAGTTCCAAGAAATGACCAGCAGGTGGTAGCAGATATCTACAACTTTCAGTAATTCCTCAAACTCTAAACAGTACATGCTGGCAGTGTAGCGCTGGTGTAAGATATTATTTTAACCCTCCATTTTATTCTGGCCCCCTAATCTTAACAAAAGTATGGAGGGCAAAATAATATTGGATAATTATACACTTGTACCATGGGAAAAACTGCAAAATTACCTTGCAAAAATAAAAGTAGCATTTTTTCATTAGTGTTAATGTTGTTTTTCACAATTTCTTTTAAATTATTTTAACATTGTTCTGTAAGTACAATATTACTTATTGCTTTAGACGACATGTGCTCATAAGTTGAATTCTTAAGACCATACACAGTTCATAATTAGTACACTGAAGAAGGCACTAGCTGAAATATCTACTTGACTTAGTTTCTTATCATTTTACTTTTAGCTTTCATTTTGAACTTACAGTACGGCTGTGGTGTGTACACAGTATATGTTACAAAAGCAACTGGAGATTCCTTCAAGCAAACATGACAGGCAGCGTACCAGAGCACAAATGGATTGTTGAGCACATAGTGGAATACATGATAAAGACATTATTCACTAAAGAAGCAATGTTCAATATCCAATATCCGCATCCCTATCCTACCCTGCCCCTCCCAAAGTGAATTGGTTGTCAAAGGAATCAGCCAAAGTTCCAAGCTGTGTTGCTAGGGTGACCTATCTGCACAGGTTGGAACACTTGTTAGCCAATGAGATTGCTCTGTCTGTTCTTGTCGTTTTATAATATATTCTATAATATGGCAAGAATAAATAATAGTTACTTGTCAATGTAATGTCGCCAGCTGTGTCTCTATCACCAAGGTTATGCAATATAGCATTCTAAAATGATCCTGTCAGGAACTGCTAACTAATTAGAAATGAAGAGCTTATTAACTGTTGCAAAATGCACTGTGAGGCATATGCAACCGAGTAGCTCATCAACTATGGGAAGATTATGTTTTTTAAGTAACTGTTAATTATTAAATTGCAAATTTAAAAAACTATTTTAAGAATGTGTTTAGGGTTCAGAATTGGTCCCTAGGAGGTTTGAGCTACTGGCATTCAACTACTAATTATTAATAATTCTTGTAGCTAACAAAATAATTGCATGCATCTTGCCCATTTGCTTCATAGGTCTCAAATGTGCAGTTTTGAAAGAAACACATGTTATGACAAGCATATATTTTCTTTCTGAAAAACGATAATGGTTACTATTCTACAGCTATGTATAGAATTAACTAATTTTGCTCCCTAAAGTTGAATAAAACCTGCTGAATAATGTTATGTTAACATATTGAATTACATACCGCGTTGTAGTTTCCCATATACTTGGCGAAAAAACTGACCATTCGAAAACTAACATGAATTACTGTACTACTAGTATGGCTTCAAGTAGACTTTTGTGATATAATTGTGTAGTTTGATTACATGATGTTGAAAGATCTAAATTATGTTCATATATATTTCTAGGTGATGCAGCTGCAGGTTCAAATACTGTCCCTTTTTAAAATCACGAATCGTTTTCTAAAGAGAAGTATTCTCAGGAGCATACCCTGTCAGAGACAATGTTTTCCATCAGTGGTGCACACAAAGGGCACTGTCTTATTGATCCAGTTTAAATCCACTGCTGTAATTAAACAGACTCCAAAAGAGTTCCAGTCATGCATAGTTGTTTCTTGCTTATAGGACTGCCTATTTCCATTGCCAGTCGACATTGTGTTCAAGCACTCAGTGGAGATCGTGTTACCAACGCTCTGCTTCCTTTAAAACATAAATACCACCTTAAGGGCTGTGGTGTCACTAAGCTTCCAGGAAGATGGAGCATGTCCTGGCATCTGGAGATGAAACACATGATGCACAGTTCAAGGCTGACTGCTTCAGCCTTTAGCCTTGATGAAATGGGCTCAGAATGGAAATTGCCACCTGAAGATACAGTCTGTAGTACGCTAACAAGTAATTTGTACTGGTGCTCTTTATTTGAAGGCAGGTGTTTTTTTTTTGTTGTTTTAATGGGACGGTAACCGGTTCTGTTTGGTTTTTTTTCTGCATTGTCTTTTGTTGTGACAGTCAGTTGTGGCTTGTAGAGCATTCAAATGAACTGCAGTCACCCTTATAAAACTTGCCTTTGATATACCATGGTAAAAGCATAGCAAAGGGTGGTGCAGTATAATTAGGGTTTATCACTTTGACACTTTATTTTTTTTTTCCCAGGAGTTTTTATTTTTGTAAATCAGGGAAAAAACACATCAGTGATGTTCAGGAACAATCTGTATTTATAATACTCAGCAATTTGATCGTTTGGTACTGTAAATTGTTACAATCTCTTTTCTAAGTCACAAGCACTTATTTCCTATTTCAGTGCCTGAGGTACTATCCATGCAGCCCTTGCTCCTGTCCTGTGAAATAATATTAAACCAGTAAGACATTCACGATTAGGAAAATGTTAATGATATAAAAACGTAGTCCATTTGGTGACCAGTAAATTCTGGTTTCACTGTAAATATATTGATAAAATATCATTAGATTTAAAGGTTATACTCCTCTCCATATATGAGTATACTGTACTACTGCTAGTCTCATACACCATTCAAGCTAGCAGCTTCATATTTTCAGGGTTATGGACAGTGCTCTGGCAAAATCTAATGAAACTCTTCACCTTCACCTGTTTCTGGATATTTAAAGAGCTAACGCATGCACATACGTTTTCCGTGGTTTTCTGAGTCACGTTTGATGTGGGTGTTGTGTGTATATATACAGAATGGGCATATTCAATTTGTTTGTTGTTTTTCCCACAGGTTGCCATAGTCAATGAAGCAGTGCAATGCCCTCAGTATGTGGTTTCAGAACAAGGGGTTTAAAGCTTACAACAATATGTCTTTCCAGGTACCAACTGTTTTATATGGACAAAAACATCACAAGGAAATACTTTGCACTTGCACCTCGAGTTCTAAATTGCCTTTTTAAATCAACATGAGATATTATAAACAAAGCAAGTCACAGAGTTGTATTCTTGGTCTTTTTTGTTTTTTGACAGCCAGAACATTTCTTACTTTATTAAAACTGGGGCAGGATCTCCTGTGGCCTACTACGTGCAGGCTTTAGTAAGTGTGTGTGACTCATTCAGTGATACAAGACTTGTTTTTTAATGAGGTTTTACACGGACTGCAGGTTTACGTATGTCACATTATGACTGTGTAATATAATCAGGAGTCTGCTTTGTACTGAAATGCAGTGTCTAATAATAATAATATCTTTCTTTTTATAGAGCACCTTTCATAGTGGACCACCATCACAAAATGCTTTACAGAGGTTGTCTGTGAACTGTGCATTATATGCAGAGTCACTTACAATAGGACATTTGATTTAACATCTCATCCGCAGGATGGAGCACAAGGAGGTTAAGTGACTTGCTCAGGATCACACAGTGTGTCAGAGGTGGGATTTGAACCGATGACCTTCTGGTTACAAACCCTGGACTTTAACCACTGGACCACACTGCCTCCTAATAAGAAATTGTATCTTAATAGCAAATAACAGGATGAAAGGAATCTTCTGCCACGCCTGTACATTCTAATAAGCTATATATATATATATATATATATATATATATATATATATATATATATATATATATATATATATATAAAGGCTTCATGACAGGCTCTTTACAATTTTTCCAGGGTCTTTTGGGGTTAACTTTCTTTTTAAATCTTTTTAGTTTTAAGTTTGGAAGTAACAACAGAAATAGCAAATTGATTTATTTTATTTCTATGCATCACAGACTTCATAAGAAACTTTATCATGTTTGAAATAAATCAATTCCAGTACATCTCATCCCATTCGCAGAACAAAAGACAGAAGTTTAAAACAGCAACATGTTTTTTATGTTTAATAGCAGTCACTGGGTACTAATCATTTTTTGTTTTTCTGATTTTATAATACAACCGCTCAGCTTCGCTTTGCAGTCCTTTCGCTAAAGAGCAATCTCTGTAGTGAAAAGGTAAGTGTCTTTTAATGATTGCAGTATTATTAACTCATCAGCCTAGGAGGCGAGCCATTACAACCTTCATCAGCATTAAAAGTCAGTCAATATTTTACCTTGAGGTTTTATATGAATGGCACCAATTACATATATATAATATCATAATGCATACATACCTGGTATAGGAAACTTGGACCAAAGTGTCCAATAAAAGGGTTTGTTATTTTTGAAACCTTGCTAGCAAAAGCTATGGAAATGAGGTGAGTTTGGCTTCTTTAGGTAAGTAGTACTACTGTACATTTAAGAGTGGTGGGAAGAGGTTGAAAAAAGCATTCACCCAATGCAAGTGTTTTTGTGTGTTATTGAATGCAGACTAATGATTTGTTTGCTGTTGCACAGGCTGTTGCTCATTCTGTCACAGAATATAAATCAGTAAGGGTTCACATTATGGGCAAATGCTCCTCACAGCAGGCCAGTTACCTGGGCCATTATCAATACAAACTATTAATAGAAGAAAAAGAAAGATCGCTGGTGACAGTAGAGCCAGGATAAAAAGCCTTTCCACTAAGAGGTGCATTTGAGAGAGAAAAAGTTACATTAAAATAAATAAATAAATAAATAAATAAATAAATAATAATAAACATAACTTGAGTGATTGATTGCATGGCACATTGTTTTGGGTAATACATTCACAGGACCATGTGGACCAGCGTTGTGTGATAATAAAAACAAAACTGCCACTAGGGGGTGCCATAGTGTTGAACGGCAATGGCCCACCAACTTCACATAACGATCCTCAACCCCAAATATTGTATGAAAGCCATTGTTGACATGGATGAAGGTCACTGTGAGCAAGGACAAGACTAGGGTTGGGTCTTTGGGAGGCAGAATAATTGTAAGGAACAATAAAATGCTACTTGGCTATCACAGAAAAGTCCATTTAATTTAGACATTCAGTCATATATAAGAAGTTAGAGTAATATAATTGAGCTCTCTATCAATATAGAGTAGGCGGGGCTAGCAGAGTTGAGAGGTCACATTGTCACATGGTTTGAATGGAATGAGGAAGGCTGTTCAGTGCTGGCAGTTTTGATTTCCAGGCAAGTTTAAAACAAGCTCAGTTTAACACAGATATGATGAGAACTCAATGCTGGAGTTGCAATTAAAAAGCTACTTCTTTAATATTGGATTAGTCGCAGAGACATCTGCTATGTATAATTCAATGTGTGACATCACCTGCATTAGTGAAATAGCAGCTTTTACCTTGAATCAGTCCCTAGGCACTCAGCATTTCAATCCCTAATTAGATGCTTGAAAGTTAACCAAGTTACGTATTTATGTATAAAAGCCATTGATCCAGCCAGTATGAACAATCACTTTGTAAGCTTGCTGTAGAGAAGCAAACGCCAAACTGAATGATTTTCTTCAGTTCCCATATAAGCAGAGATTGAGAAGTTTGTCCTATGCCTGTGACCTGCTGTGGGAACAACAGTCTATTAAAATAAGATTGTGGGTGTTGGTTATAATTAACAAGGCATATACCAGCTCCAGTCTGACAGCTAACTGTTTTCTGCTTCTTCAGTATAAGTGTTTTCAAAAGCAACAACACAATATAAAGCTAGAATTTATAAAGCTAGTCATTAATAACAAATACAAAGTCATTTCAACTAAGGATTTCTATTCATGCTGACTTGGCTTATGATAAAATGGTCATTTATCCTCTCCCCAGTCATTAGTGACAAATAATGATTAACCTTGGATTATAGACCTATGCCTTGCATGGTGCGTTGTACATAGCACATAAACCAGGGTGCATGTAATAATCTCTTTCAGAAACTGACCATACATTTTACTGTTTAAATTTCCTATCAGTTATGTTACCCCTGATTTTTCTCTCCATTTTACAGCGCTCAATTATTCCCTTACTGCAGCAATTTCCCACAACAGCTCGGGAGAACTAAAGTAGGCGTCCTCCGATCCTACAACCAAGCTGCCTCTTTCCACCCAGGAACTGGCGTCTGCTCTCGGTCTCTCGAAGACAGCCCTGCAGGTGTCTGCTTCAGCTCACCAGGAGCCCAGATGGTAGGGTCCACTGTAGCATGCCGTGATGAGGAGAAACAGTTTCTGCTGGTTTTGCCTCCATGGAAGCGACATAGCCAGTGCTTCCTCAGGAATCCTCAGCCAAGATGGTGACTACGGACAGCCAGAATGCAAACCTGCTCCCCTGACTGTATGACTCACCCTGCACACCATGAGGCTGTGTTCAACAGGTGAGCCACTCGGCACAGTTTAAATCTAGAATATCCCACATTTATGGCACATTTTACATTCAAATGTAATTCCTCTATGTCGCTTTAATATCATTTTCAGTAGGGAAGGACGCACCTTTGTAAAAGTTTATCAAGGTACATTTGCACTTTTTGAAGTTTTCCTATACTTTTTACCATGATTATACTATGAATTTATCATAGTTAACCATGATTTTCCATGTTTTTAAATATGCTTTTCCACATCTCTCTGGGCTTTGCAATTCTTGCCTGTGCTTGACCACGCTTTGACTATGCTTTACTACACTTTTCTATCTTTTTACTATGGTAAACCTTTATAGGGCAGTTTCTGCCATCTTGAAACTGGCTTTCCATACTCCATGTCTCTGTGAGCCAAAAGTACTCTTTTAGTAGTGGTAGGATATACAGACAGCTTCAAGCTCTGGTATTAGAGGTAATTTTTTAGTTATACCACACCCTTAAAGTGGTTGTAAATAATTCCATCTACTTGGTGCTGACTTCCATTCATTGTTTTGAAACACAAAACATCTGGAAAAATAATCTGGTAGCAGACAAGGTTCAAGACTGTCTGTTTGCAAGCCAGGCTTTCAGGTAGTGTTGCAACCAATCAGCTGTTTCCTGTGTTGATTGGCATGCTTTCAGTCAGTAACATGCTTTGACCCAGAAGACACTGCTGTGGTGAAACATCCATGGAAGGGAAGCAGTAACAGACTACCTGAGAGTAAAGCACACATCGGAATCCTAGTGTAGTGCCACATATCAGGGTTTAAAGTGCAAAGACTTGTTTGCTGTACCATGTGTTTCTTTCAAAACTACCCATTTCAGACCTACAGTACATCGCAAATAGAACATGTAAGATCTGTAGAATGAAAGCTTCCCACTTCCAGTTCACTTTTTCTTCGCTTGCTTTCTGCCTCTGCATACAGTCATTCAAAAAGCTGAAGTACATCACCACTCTTAAAGGGGCCACATCCTGCCAGCACAGAATCATTCAAAGTTGCAAACTTTCTGCACATTTTTTCAAATAGTGTGTTGTTAATGAATCACCCAGTACATAAAAAGGGCATCTCAACTACCTTTTCAAAAAGAATACTTGGCTATTGCCATCCACATGCCTGCTTCTGCATTTCTTACCCTTTTGAGGCAGGCAAGATGCCCTAGATTTGAGCCGTTCAATACAGCCTACCCGTCTTCCAACTGTTCAATACTTATAAGGCTGAAAGTTTGGAATATATCTTGAGCACTTTGAAACCACATTTGAGCTGTACAACAGGGAAACATGGCAATTTATTGTGGTAGCACTATTGGATAAGGAGGCTGTGTGGTCCAGTGGTTAAAGAAACAGGCTTGTAACCAGGAGGTCCCCGGTTCACTGACTCATTGTGTGACCCTGAGCAAGTCACTTAACCTCCTTGTGCTTCGTCTTTCAGGTGAGACGTAGTTGTAAGTGACTCTGCAGATGATGCATAGTTCACACACCCTAGTCTCTGTAAGTCACCTTGGATAAAGGTGTCTGCTAAATAAACAATTAATAATAATAATACAATTTCCACTTTAAAAGGTGTCAGATATGCAGAAATGTAATTTTGAAATAGCACAAACACTAGAAACTGTTGAGCTCTGAAATGTTGTATTACTTCATTTCGCTGTGTACTATTGGTTCTGTTTGGCTGAAGGTCAGCTACTCCCTGTGTAAAGCTACCCTCACTGATATCGATTATCTTCATCTGGAAGGAAATCAGTAGTTTTGTCATTTAGCAAAAAGGAGTTTCAGATTTCTCCGAAACTCTAGCAGGGCCATCGCATCCCATCAGTGGTTTATGTAAAAAATAGGATGAAGCAATTAAAATTCATCACAAGGGATGAATTTTAATTTTCATTTTTGTTTGCCACGTTTTAATCTTTTTGGAAACCTTCAACCCTGGATTTAGACACACTTGAACAATGCGCCAGGAGCTACGCTTTGGGGGAAAAACTGAGGTCAGACCGTTCATAATAATGTTCACTGCGCAAGATCCAGAGTAGGGCTCTTCAGCAAAAACAGTGTTCCGTATTTACAGTGAAAACAAAAAGAGACAATGCAGTGTAAAAGGTTGCCTGAGAAGGACTTTAAGAATAAGGCACCTGTACTAGAAGCTTTGTATCAGATTCCAAAACAGATAAGCTACCAAGAGCTATGCTCCGCTGCTGGCCAAAGGCTCACCCCTTATATTTCCCCAAGTGGCACCTCTCAGTTGACCAAGGCTGGCGCTATAATCTCCACTGTGGATTATTCCTAATTTAAAGATTGGGGTTTTATTTGGTATTGTGTTAAGGTGACTGGACAGTGAGTTCAGGACCTGCTCTTCAGTTCTAGCTGTCTGCCATAGACATATAGGCTAGGTCAGCGAACATGTCTTTATATTAGTAAGCACCAGCAATAGTGCAGAACAGTGTATTGCCAGAAAAAACAAAGGAAACTTGATCAGCAGCTCTTGAACTCAAAGTACCTCAACACTGACTTAACAAAACACAGAGAGTAAACACAGAGTTGGAGTCATTGCAGGAAGAACCACTCCAAATGAATGCAAACATGATAAAAGGGGACAGTAAAACCATGACATATGAAGCTTAAGTCATTGTAGCTAACACAATCGTTCCTTAAATCATAGGTCTCAAATGTGCAGTTTTATAGTAAACATGGATTTTCATTTTAAAACATGTCTGGTATTGCATCAGGTTCAATATAATTCCCAGTTTGCTTACCTTGCCTTCCATGAAGTCGGTTACTGCTTTATTTGTATGCTCATTTCACCCCAGCAGTATTTTCTGGGTCATGTTACTGGCTGAAAACAGGTCAGACAATAGGGGAAGCAGCCAGTGAAGGAGTGGAGACAATTTCCCCTTCTCTGTGAAATGACCCCGATAAGCTGTTTTTAAATTTAAAAGAATGTTTGCTAAAACATGTGTTTCTTTCAGAACTGCACATTTGAGACAAATACAACGGATGGTGTTCATGGCAAACAGCATTTATTCAAATATTTTGTTAGGTAATTACTTTAATGGATGTTATTAAACTATAGAAAATACAAAACTGGACCTACTTCTGGTCACAAAATTTCATCTATGTAATGTTGTGTGTATGTGTGTTGTGTTTATTTTATAAGGCTTATAGGGAATGCTATGCTACAACACAAGGCCTATGGTACAATATCATTTCAGTTTGTTATGGGCTGAACAAGTTTTGTATGTAATTCTTTTCCTGAAAATAAATGAATTTTTTAGGCAAGAGATTATTTACTTAGCTGAAATGGATTTGCAAGCATTTGTTAGTTTTTCCTATTCCTAGAACAGTCAATCTTTGGTTATCCTTATGATTTATGTGGCTGTGTATTTTACAGTGGAGTTGGGAACAGTCTGTGAGTTTCAGGGTTACTTTGTGGCAAAGAACTGGCAAGGTTCCAGAACAGGGACCTATGGAAAGATTTCTTCACGTCTTTTATCTCAGGGTCATAAAAGCAGGGTGAAACTGCAGCTCTGAATTTATGGCTTACAGAAATGACTCTGCTGGTGTCATCACCAGCCGCATTATGCAACTTGTTTTATCCTCTGCCTTAGATGACCTGGTAAATGAAATTGCTTATTAGATTAGATTTTGTCTCCTTATTTGAGGTTTTCTTGAAAGCATTTGTATGCCTTTGTATCAGTAAATTTGCTAATCATGTTTACTCGCTCTGTTTGTGAGGAACAGCTTACCTGTGTATCAAAAAATCTCATAACAATAATGGACTGTATTCATAAAGCACTGGTGTTCTAGTAATGTATATAACATATACCTAATGAATACAAATTATATATATATATATATATATATATATATATATATATATATATATATATATATATATATATATATATATATATATATATATATATATATATATTTTAATATATTATATACACACACACACACATACACATTTAGAGTGTCCAAATATATGACCCCCAATTTTCTATACCTAATTAAATTCCCTAATGCAGCAACTATCCACAGTAGCTCAGGAGAATTGAGTTTGTAAGCATCCCCTGATCCATGCCAAGCCAATCGCCTCTGAAGGGCCAGTAATGCAGGTGTCTGCTTGAGCTCACTGGCGCTACATAGATTTTATATCATATTTGGATGAGAGAAACTAAAGAAACTTGAATAGTGTGCCAATGTCAATATATACTGTATGAAAATGAATGTGACTGGTGGTACATTAGAGCTTCAACTCTGAGCTTCAATTTAGAGCTTCAAGTCTGCTGAAGACACAGCTTTCCACTAGATGGGAGCATTGCCTGATGGCTGCAGTTGTATCTGTTTGTCATCCTGAGCAGCACGTCTATCAGAGAAGCCGTGGAAATGCTGCAAAGGACTGACTGGCCCTTTTACTTTCAATAGCAAACAACAGCGGGACACCAACATCCCAGAATTACAGTGACAACAGAAGGGCATCAATAGACAAGAAGCTCTGTGACATCAAACGCTGTTTCTGACACCCAATTAACAGCTTTCTCTAGTCAGGTTTCCTTGTGAAGCCCTTTTGATATGGTAAAATCTCCACAGTCTCTTACTTGAATTTGAGATGGCGTACACACAGCAAATCCTGTGCATGCCAGGTGTTTTGATCAGTTCGGGCCATTAAAATGAGATGTTTATTGTTTATTTATTTTTACCTAGGCTGCTGTTGCTATTTAAGTCATGCAGTGTTTCTAGTGTTATTCCATTTAACCCTTTCTCCGGGTGAGCCTGGGTAAATAACATAAACCATTATGAAGTCTCATTCAGCCAGCATGCAATTGAACTGCCCTGCAAAGCTGACACACTTGATGGGCCTCGGCTGTTATGTAATCCCGACACCTGCTTCTCTGGGGGAGTCACTGCGGGCTAGAGCAGCTCTGTAGCTGTTGTAAGGGCTGAAGGGTTAAGACGTTTCCAATATCAAATGAAGGGTCATTATTGTTAGATCCATTCTTGGCTGGCAGTAAATGTATTTCACACGGAGTGCTGTATTTTTGCATTGGTAAAAAAAAAAAAAAAAACTTTGTATTTTACTTTAATTGTTATGATTCGTAGGATGAAACTGACAAGAAGTGGCATTTCATATGAACAGTTCTCAGGACTAGTTATGTGATAATATTGAGACCTCTACATATTCCTAATGTGTACAGAAAATATATTATCTGTTTCATTGCAGTATCAAAAAAATACATTCTACATGAATTTGATATATCCCTGTAGATAAGAAGATAAACATTCTTGACATATAAAAGTGTGTATGGATAATACATTTTAATAGTTTCACTAAACATACACTGGACCAATACTATAAAACAAATACAATTTCAAATATATCAAACATAACGGGGAAATCGGGTTAGGGTTAGAGTTACATAAAGAAAATTGCTAATAGCACATTACTGTGACACCCGTGGATTATATGAGCAATATAAAGTCTGTCTGCTCTGCTATGATAGCCTGGCTTGTTGGGAGTAGCCATTGGTCTCTGAACCCGAGTCACTACCTACTGTATATATTTATTCATTGTCTTATCTTGACTGGTGACTGCAGTCTATATGGAAAACCAGCACAAAGAGGACCAAACCAAAAGAAAATCAACAGGGTGTGTTACAAAGCTAACCACTTTCAATGCATCAGACTTCAAGACCAACAGGGTGTGTTACAAAGCTAACCACTTTCAATGCATCAGACTTCAAGACCAACTCCTCTCAGCTACTGTATTATACATATGGTCAGACTCAAATTGACAATTGCTTATCCAATTTGAGACTGACCACATTCTGCACATCAACTCTATCTCTGCCCAATTTAACAAAAAACTTTACAAAAACAATCAGACTCTGTGATGGGACACAGTCCATGCTACAGGCCCAGTTTCAGAAAAGAACAACAAAAAAGGAGTGTATATACTTTCCTTATTGCTGAGAATACAACAATAAATGCTGTTCATTTTAGAGATACTATATTATTATTTATTTCTTAGCAGGCACCCTTATCCAGGGCGACTTACAATTGTTACAATCTCTACCTTCTCCTCCCTCCTAAACCCTCCCCCCCCTCCTCCTCCCTCCTCTATCTCCCCTGATGACTTTGCCTCCTTCTTCTCTTCTAAAATCTCAGATATCCGCAAACTCTTTAACACCTCTCCCTCCCCCGCACCCCCTCCTGCTCCAACCCCTACACCCACTACATCCCCTACTAACTCGCCCTCCCTCTCCACCTTCTTGCCCCTCTCAGACTCTGACCTCTCCTCCCTGCTCCAGGGTCACAAACCCACCACGTGTGCCTTGGACCCCCTCCCCACTCACCTCTTTCAAGCTGCTGCTCCTGCTCTACTCCCCTTCATCTCCTCCCTCCTCAACACCTCTCTACTTTCTGGCATCTTCCCCTCTGCCTTCAAAAAAGCCTCTATCACTCCCCTCCTCAAAAAACCTACCCTCGACCCCACCTCCCTCCAGAGCTACCGTCCTGTCTCCCTCCTACCCTTCCTCTCCAAAACCCTCGAGCGGACTGTACACCGCCAGCTCTCTGCTTTCCTGTCCAACCACTCTCTGCTTGACCCTCTCCAATCTGGCTTCCGCTCTGCTCACTCCACTGAAACCGCCCTTCTGTCTGTCACCAACTCACTTAAGTGTGCCCGAGCTGCCTCTCTCTCCTCTGTCCTAATTCTCCTCGACCTCTCTGCTGCCTTTGACACTGTTGATCACTCTATTCTACTATCATCTCTTGCTGACCTGGGGATCTCTGGCACTGCTCTGGCCTGGTTCTCCTCCTACCTCTCCAACCGCACTTACCAGGTAACCTGGCGTGGAGCAACCTCCACACCTCACCCTCTCTTGACTGGAGTCCCCCAAGGGTCAGTCTTGGGTCCTCTCCTGTTCTCTCTCTACACCCGCTCCCTGGGCCCCCTCATCGCATCCTATGGTTTCTCATACCATTTCTATGCTGATGATGCTCAGATTTTCCTCTCCTTCCCCACCTCTGACTCCACCATCTCCTCCCGTATCTCTACCTGTCTGTCTGCTATTTCCTCCTGGATGCACTCGCATCACCTCAAACTCAACCTCTCTAAATCTGACCTCCTTTTCTTTCCCTCCTCCTCCCCCTCCTCTGATCTCTCTATCTCTGTTCCTCTGGAATCTACCACACTCTCTCCCTCTTCCTCAGCTAAGAACCTTGGAGTCACCCTGGACCCCTGCCTCTCTTATTCCCAGCACATCTCCACTCTGGCACGCACTTGCAGATTCTTCCTGAGCAACATCCGAAGAATCCGACCCTTCCTCACCAACTATGCTACCCAGCTCCTGGTCCAGGCCCTGGTACTCTCCCGCCTAGACTACTGCAACTCCCTCCTGGCTGGCCTCCCTGCGTCCGCCACCCGTCCGCTCCAGCTCACCCAGAACTCTGCTGCTCGCCTGGTGTTCTCTCTACCTCGCTTCGCCCACGCTACTCCACTACTCCGCTCGCTCCACTGGCTCCCGATCACCGCTCGCATCCAGTTCAAGACTCTTGTACTAGCCTACAGATGCCTTGATCAGACTGCACCCAGCTACCTCCAGACCCTCATCTCTCCCTACACCCCCACTCGACCTCTCCGCTCCGCCTGCACTAGAAGACTGGCTCTACCTCCGCTACGCTCCCCTGCCTCCCGAGCCCACTCCTTCTCCACCCTTGCTCCGCAGTGGTGGAACGACCTTCCTACAGATGTCAGGACTGCCCAGTCCCTGACCACATTCCGGCGCCTCCTTAAGACTCACCTCTTCAAACAGCACCTGTAGAACTCCTCTGTTGTATCCTGGGACACTATCAACCTTCATTTAAATATGCTTTATTTTGCTCTTATCTGCCCCCTATTTTACTGCATTTAATCCTGTACCTCAGAATATTGTAATCTGCCAAGTGTTTAATCTGTAGTATTTTGTACTTAATCATATCCTGATGTAACTATCACTACTTAATCATATCCTGATGTAACTTTCACTATTATCTGCTGTATTATTGAATTGTGGTTTGTCACACTTGAGAATTATTGTATTTCTTGTTCTTATTGTATGACTTATATTGTAACACTTGAATGTATTTGTATTTGCTTGCGATTGTAAGTCGCCCTGGATAAGGGCGTCTGCTAAGAAATAAATAATAATAATAATAATAATAATAATTGTTACAAGATATCACATTATTTTTACATACAATTACCCACTTATACAGCTGGGTTTTTACTGGAGCAATCTAAGTAAAGTACCTTGCTCAAGGGTACAGCAGCAGTGTCCCCCACCTGGGATTGAACCCACGACCCTCCGGTCAAGAGTCCAGAGCCCTAACCACTACGAAACTCAGGCTTGATATTGCTTTTAAGAATCAAGTGCCATATTTTCAGAAATATAATTCAACTTAGGCACTCCCAGGTTGTTTTTTTATTTACTTTGTCCTGATTAACATCTTTAAAAACATATGACTTAATGTTACCCCCCGCCCCCCCATGTGTATATTGCCACTATATGCCTTAGTTATTTACTGTTTATTGCATACTGAAGTTTGTGTTAGTGAATCAGAGTACAGATATCCTTGAATGATTGTACTGGCAATGTGTAAATATTCCCTTGGTCGCCAGGGGTTGTTTCTTGAATATTCCATATGGCAAAGAGCCCCTACATGGCACAATAATAATACATGATTATCTTTTGTATTCTCTGTTGAAGAGGTCATATTAGGTACACCATTTGAAACAAATTATGCTGCTCAGTCACCTGATTTCTTTTCACACTGTTCCAGGATTTCCTAACAGAAAGCCAAATAATGTCTGTTTAAAAAGAGAAAAGACGAATGTGAAAACATTCCATAAGGATGGCGGCCAGCATCTGCTGTGGATTGTTAGATCTTTTCTTATGTTGTTTTGTAGACGCCTGGTGAAAAGTTATGTCCTTTTTTTTCTATAGTAATTATTCTAGCCGTATCACCCCCAGAGCCTAAACACCCTTGTAACTGAATTGGGAACCAGTTTTTCACTTTTGCAATCTACACTTCCATTAATGCAGCAGCATTGTTTGGTATTGCATGGGGAATATTTTCTACTACATAGATGCAAATGCATTGCTTTACAAAATTAATTTTAAAATACAAGAATTATATAAACCTCATATCATATCTCATATCACAAATGCAAAAGTCTGGTTCTGGTGTTAGAAAACATTAAATTCTACCTATTTAAAAATAATGAACTCAGCATATTTTTGTATGTGTTTATTAAAATAACATATTTAAAGAGTTCTGGTTCTACATTACATATATCTATTGCTGGCAACTATAACTGAAGTAGCCCCAAAGCTCAGGTGAAAGCACCTTAACACAGAACCACTAAGAAAATAATAATAAAAAAAGGTACAGTAAACAAAAATAAGAAAATGTAATTTGAACCTACTTACTATGAACATTTATTTTTAGTGATATAATTATTAGAATTAAATAAAAATTATTCAAAAAAATAAACCATGTTATTAACAGATGGTTTTGTATCATCCCACTTCAACTTCAAACTCCCACTCTGTCTATATATATATATATATATATATATATATATATATATATGTACCAGAATCTTTTTAAAGGAAAGACCCATCTAGTTTGGTTTTGTACATCGTACTGATACAAATATTCTTGTAAATCTTTCCTAATATATATTGCCATCTTTGTAGGTCTTAAATTTTCCTATATCAAAAATGCACACGTTGTGGTAACTGTGAACTTGTTTTTTTGTGGTCATTTTTTTAAGCTTAGTTAAGATACATTATTGAACGCTTCTTGCAGACACTAAAGTGCTACGCTTCTGGTCAGCATTTGTGACATTGCATGAAGGATCAATAAGTCAACAGTCAAATCACGTCGGCCATATTTTCAACATATATGTAATGGCATATATAATGGATCTCCTCCTAGGGGCTGATGAATTAACAATACTGACATCCGCCCAAGACACCTCAACTACAGAGCTGGTTCTTCAGTTAAATAATACAACCTTCGTCTTTGAACCTTATGGTTTACGGTTCCAGCCCTCGCCTTTCCACTCAATTCGATGGGCTGAGATGCCAATTCATTACAGTAGGGTGAAGGGCTTTTGCAATTCAGTTGGGCATTTATAGAATATATATTTTGTCCCAGGTTCCTTCTGGACTTTGTTTATATGGCACTTTAAACAAGAATTCGATTTCTACCTGCCCACACATATTCTTGTTCACTGTAAAAAAAACAAACAAGCACACTGCTTTGTTGGAACGAGAATCTTGGCTTTATCTTCCATTTCCCAGGAGAGCCAATCCTTTGAATTTGCTTCCAGTATCTCTTGTGAACCCCCCTCAATCTATTCCTCCAGCAGGCCACTAATAATAAAATGACATTTCAGTAATAAAACTCCAACATATTGAAGTGCTGCGTTGAAATGCTCGGTTGGTTATTTATTGGGAAAGTCAAATACCAATTTTGAGCATGTCCTCCAGTCTCAGTAAAACAAAAATGAGTTGCCCATTCAGCATGGTCTTTAATCCCTACTGTTTTCTTTTCAGGATACTGCACTTTTCTTTTGTAAGCTAACAAAATACCTTATCATTCCATAGCAATTTCATTTATATAGCATGCTTCATGGGCAAGCATCCCAGGGCACGTTACAAAAAAACATTTAAATAAAATCATAATAAAAAATTAACAGGAAAACTAAATGAGCTCCAAACTGCTAGTGAAGGGCCAGATCAAAGAGATCTTGAGCTTTGATTTAAAAATATTGATAGACTCAGCATTCCGGATACAATTTGGAAGTCGGTTCCAAAGTGAATGAGCTCGAAAAAACTAACCCTTGAACCATAGGTTTTTAATGGCGTTCTTGGAATAACCAGGAGGCCAGCATTTGCCGATCTCAAAGTATGAGCCAGTTTACAGGGAATAAATAACTCGCACAAACAGGGCCAGAGCCATGAATAGCCTTGTAAGTGAGGAGCAGCGCTTTCAAATCCATGTGCTGCTTTACTGGACGCCAATACAGTCACCTTAAAACTGGGGAAATATGGCAAACAGACTTTGTGTGCATTCTTGTTGCGAAATTTTGTTTATCTGTACTCTATTCCGTTTTATACTTTCATTAACTGAAGGCCTGATGTCTAGTTTTGAAAGAAACGTGTTCTAGCAAACCTTTATTTTTTAATTTAAAACATGATTTATGGTACTACATTTGGTTGAAGAAAGTTCTCAGTTTTGATGACTTGCTCTGAGGAAATTCACACTTCCTAGGGCATTTTACCTCCGGGTCAAAGCATGCTACTGGCTAAAAGCATGTCAGTGAAACAAGTGTAACACTATATGAAACCTAATGTTGTACCAAATACCTTTTTTTTTTTTTTAAATACATGTTTACTATAATATGTGTTTATTTAAAAATAATAATAATTAGACCTATAGAGAATGGAAGTGCACAAGAATGTAGCGTTGCACATTTATTTGTAAGAATTTTGTTTTTATCTGTATGTTCTCAACTAATCAAATTAAGTTTATCCCTGCTTTGTACTACCCATGACTTGTATTGCTATTGTAAACTATTGCTATTGGAGAAGATATTTGATCTAACATCCATTGGGTAAATAATGTACAATAGAGAAAACTAATTAAAACACAGTTCCAGCTTACAACATTGCTAATGCAGCCATTGTCAAGGTCAAATACCTCAGGCCATTTGACAGAGACATTATGATGCTACAGTTTCCATGGCACCACAAATGGCCTTTGCTGGAAATCATGTTTCTTTGTTTTTTAGTTCCTCAAATAGACCATGAATGTATAAAACAAAAACTTCTAATATTGCATCTGTAATCCTTGTGTGATCCTTATAGATGTGTGCAATAAACAACATGGAAAGTTAAACAGCATTCGTTTGTTCTACTAAATCCAATAACAGGATTGTGATGCAGCATTATAATATGCAAGGCAGATTATAAAAAAAGGTTTAGATGTAGCGAATTTATTTAGACAGACCTCAGATGGTATTTTCAGCTGAAGAAACTGGTATGTGGGTATACTTGTGCTGCTAAGGAAATGGTAAGGGAAGTTGCCAATTTTACTTGTGTCTATTTTTACACTGAGTGTAAAGGACTGTTTTTGAAGGACTGAAAAGAGCTTTATTTCCATGCTGCACTGAACTTATAAATGGATGCTGCTTTAGCCAAAAAATATACACATTCATATGTATGAAAATAAATAAGAATTATAGATGTGTTCTTTTTTTTTTTTTTTCCTCTGAAGGGGTGGAGCATCATAATTGTACACTATTAACAGATTTGAATGCATTTTCAAAATGACCTGCGCTCACAGTCACCTGAAATAAGTGGACATGTTACCAGCCAGTTAACATTAAAAATAATGTGTTAACAAAGTATTTGTGCTATATCATACAAACCATTATTGAAAATCGTCAGTGTGGATCATGGCAATTCAAATTGAGGGGAATTGGTGTGCAAATAAGCATTTGGTTAAGCATAAGACAATTATTCTTCAAATGGAAATTCAATATGAATAAAATAATTGTTTTGAAATTCATTCTTATGCTGAAATAAATAATAATCTAGCAACAATATTGTGATTTAATATGGTCTGTTAAAATCAGGCTAGGATTCCCTTTGCAGGGGAGACCTAAAATAAACCATGTAAGAAGTCAGGAGTGGTGCTGTGGTATCCAGGGATGGTGTGGGATGGGAGTGGATTAGTTGTGAAGCAACCCCTGCCATGAATCATTTTTATTTGGTTTTTATTTGATTTTAAGCGAGCAGCTTTGCTAAAATAAGACATTGTATTTTCAAATAAAAACCTATGGGAGTTTTGGACACCATGGTGATTTAGCTTGGATAGCAGCAAACTTCAGCCCACAGTCCTTATTAAAGTCACAGCTGTTATTGTAAATAAAAGAACAAGCCCCATTCTCTGTTTCTGCATTGTAGTCTAGTATTTCCTCCATGTGCTTCATTAAAAGGTCACATTTAGAGATGAGTTTTTCATTACAATAACACTTGATTTCCCAGAGCTATCTGTGGGGGTGTAGTAATGCTAATGAGACTATGCAGCATAGTGATCCTATAAGGCTGCTGAAGTAAAGGAGAAAGCCTATAGATACTAAAAGATACTAGAAGGCTTCTAGCCGAAACGTTTTAGTTTATTTTTGTATTTCTAAGTCATTTAGAACGATTGAGTGTTTAATAGTTATGGATTAGAAGATGTGGCAGGTCAAAGGTAAATATTTGTCAATAGCATTTATGTTTGTATCAGGGCAGGGTTTGTGTTCTTCAATAGGCAAGCCAGCCGTGTTTAGAATATGGCCGGGCTGGGTGTGATCTGATTAGAGGGTAACTTTAAAGCCATGTGCAAATGCGGCCAAGCTAAAGTGATCACTGTGCTCTCTGTGCCACTCACAGTAACTATACAGTGGGGGACTGTTACAAAACTCCCAACCTGCTTAAAGGGCCTCCTGTCTTTGTGTTTCACTGCATTCTCCAAAGGTGGTTTTAGCTAGCAGCAATAGTCGGGGAGGTTATAAATTACATTAATATAGCCAGTTCAGTTCTTCATATTATTATTATTATTATTATTATTATTATTATTATTATTATTATTATTATTTACATTTTACAGGTAATATTTTCTAAATATCATTGTGCAACAAGTATTGTAAGAGACTAATGGCCAGCCAGGGTTCTCCTTGTTAAAATGTAAACTGCGGTGTGTGCACGAACAAAGCCAGTAATCAACATGAAGGTAATAGGAAACAAATACAGCCTCAGTCATCACTTACTAACAAAACATAAACTCCTGTGGGATTATAAAGACAAAACATGTCCTTTCAAAGCTCAAGAATAACCTGGGCTGGGCGTATGTGGGTTAGAACAACAGCATCCCCACTTTATTGAAAAGAAACTCCTCAAACCCACCCACTGCAATAACAACTTCACATCAGAACAATGCAACAGAAATGTTGTTTTCTCATTCTGAACTAGTCCAAAAACTGTTGAGAATACTTAAATGTCTTAGCAGAAAATTAAAACCTATAGACCATATATATAAAGAAAGACATAATTTGCATTTCTAAAACAAATAAACCCATTTAGACTAATCGCAAGCCCCTAAATTAAACGCCCGCGTTGTTTATTTCTGGGTTGATAACTATATTGGGTGTGTTTATGCCATCTGAAAAAAAGTGCTAATGGCAATTTGGAGGACATGGCTTTGAGAACCTAGCCCAATGCATCATTAATGCATATATATTTAAAATAGACTTGATCATTGATTTGTATGAGCAACCTGAAATCAAATAATAGTGTACAAAAATCATGATTTATTTTTACTGGATCACATTTTGGAATCTACAGTTTGGAATTCACCCCAATTGCCAGATGATGCAGAAATAGATCTGAAGAAAATAATTATTTAAATTTAAGTTTAATCATACTTTCTCTTTCATACATTGTATTTGTTGTGTAAACAGAATACTCCATGAATGTACTTGGCTATTTCACTCATGTGAATAGCTATAAACAACCCAAACACCTGTGGAGTAGAGCATAAGAACATAGGAGCATCTCCATACAATTTGGGTCTTAAAGGATCCCATTTACTCAGCATCAACGACATGACTAGGTAACCCATTCCATGCCCTCACCACTCTGTGAAGAAGTGTCTCCTATCCTCTGTCTTAGTCTATTTCCACTTATCAAAACTACAGTACTCTTTGGACATTCCATATCCTCAATGTATTCCACACACATGATTTACATATGCAGAATCAGTTCACAGCAACTCCATAGAAGAGTAAATAAAGGCTGTGTGTTCTCAGGCAAGCAGGCAGCTTAAATTACAGAGCCCCTATATAGCACTGGCATCACGTCCTGTAGGGGCATTCACATGATGTTGCTGGAAATCAATATTTTATTGTAAGCTGTGGTTGGACTTCTATTTATAGGATTTGTACTTGCCGGTTAACATGCTCTTTCCATTTCGTCAATAAAAGATGCAGTGTTTGTGGTTATATTCAATGGTGGATGATGCTTTTCTTTTGTAATTGCATGTCAGCTTTAAAAGGATTTTCAGTAATTAGATTTTTCACAAAGCACATTGACAAATGCTTGCCAGTGTTGAAAAATGTACTTTCCAAACTGGCAAGCTACAATATTTCATTTTAACAAGAAATTCATTACTTAGCAAAAATAACAAAACCTGTCAATTAATTATACCTTTGCTTCATGAATATAGTACTACATTTTTAATTAAATTGTTCAGGCTCCAGTAACTTCATTTATTTTATGAATTCACAGCACATGGGATAAAATGTTCTTTTGAAGCTTTACTGCAGTGTGCCATGGTAATAGCGTATTCACTTGAAGACTGCACCAAAATGGCTGCTTTGGCAAGATGTCCACCTTGGCCTTGCATCACTGTACTTTATTCATTCATACACCACTGAAAAAAACACATGAGTCATTTACTGTTTTACATGTGTTTGATGTTCATGTTCTACAAAATATCACACTGTAACACTTTACATGAAGTGTCTCCAATTATGAGCCCAAGTGGGGGTGGTGTAAGTAGGTATGTCACAATTTATATTTTTCCATATATGGTATCTAGAAAACCACTTCTCCAGTTCTGATGAAACTGAGCATTAACATTATTTAGGATACGTTATTGAGGATATGTTATTGAGAGTGTGAGATCATGGGGTCTCTCTGTCTGTACGTTTAGCCATCTCTGTGTCACACTTATATGTTTGCAGCAGTGTGGAGTAGTGGTTAGGGCACTGGACTCTTGACCGGAGGGTTGTGGGTTCAATCCCCAGTGGGGGACACTGCTGTTGTACCCTTGAGCAAGGTACTTTACCTAGATTGCTCCAGTAAAAACCCAACTGTATAAATGGGCAATTGTATGTAAAAATAATGTGATAACTGTATAATGTGAAATAATGTATAATGTGATATCTTGTAACAATTGTAAGTCGCCCTGGATAAGGGCGTCTGCTAAGAAATGAATAATAATAATAATAATAGATCTGGAAAAAAACGCTTACTCAGTTTTGATAAAACTTTTTATTAATATTTAGCATAAGTTATAGGGCGTATCAGATTGTGTGGATATATGGTGGTGTCTCTCTGTATGCCACACACTTTTAAATACAAGAAGTTATTCTAAGACTATACAACTATACATCAACTCTACATTTTAATATACTTTACCATGATACTAACTCCTTATTTGCTTACCTAATGAAACCTAGGTCTTAAACTATTATTTGCCATTTCTTATTCTAAGCTTTTCTGTACATACTGTTGCTATATGTCATGGTCCCTTTTTCGTCATACTAAAGGCTCTGATTTTGAATTTATGGATGTATGTTACAGACATACTTTTTGATGAATCCCAGGACTGAATGGTAGGATTTAGCTGCTTTTCCTGAGCTCTTCCGATTTTGTTAAAAATGAGTTTTCCAGCCACATTATAAGACGCACAAACATATTGGGTAATAGTTAACGCAGGAAGTAGTTATGGTTGTTCTTGTTACACTTGTTGTGTCTCTTTATGTTGTATTTTAGTTTATAACTTTAATTATTCTTGAACTGTAACCTTGTATTACAGTGTAACATGTGTAAGTCGCTTTGCATAAATGAGTCTCCTAAATAAATAAATAAAATAAAAATGGTTACACTTTCAAATTCTAAGCAAGTTACAAGCTTACCAGCACCATTAATCAATAAAACAAACAAACTTTTAAAATATTAATATTTAAAATATTACAAATAGTTCCCTATTATAATATATATATATATTCATGTCATTTCAACTCCGAGTTAGTCTCCGTCATCCGGACAGCTATTATTCAAATAAGCTGCAACATTCCAGCTACAATTGGTCTGACTCTGGAGTGGCACCACCTCCCTAATGTGCTTGCTGAAAAAATCTCAAACTACCAGTTGATCCACTTTGTACAGAGGAATGTCAGCCTTTATACACATTTTGACAAAATCTGAAACAGCAGTTTCACGCTGTTCTTTGGCAGTTGTAAGACGCTGAAATGATCCAAACACAGTGGTCTGTTTCAGTGTTTTCGATGGCCCTGCTGTTTCAGCCTTGTCTTGTTTACGTTTCCTTGCATTAAATCTAAGTTTGGCGCTTCCCATGTGTTCTACAATAGGTATGTTTACGTAAATTTAAAGCAAAGTTGCCTGTGTTAATGTGTGTGTATATATATATAATATATATATATATATATATGTGTGTGTGTGTATATGTGTATATATATATATATATATATATATATGTATATATATATGTATGTGTATATGTATATATACAGACATGCTCAAATTTGTTGGTACCCTTACAGCTCATTGAAATAATACTTCATTCCTCCTGAAAAGTGATGAAATTAAAAGCTATTTTATCATGTATACTTGCATGCCTTTGGTATGTCATAGAATAAAGCAAAGAAGCTGTGAAAAGAGATTAATTATTGCTTATTCTACAAAGATATTCTAAAATGGCCTGGACACATTTGTTGGTACCCCTTAGAAAAGAGAATAAATCATTGGATTATAGTGATATTTCAAACTAATTTGTTTCTTTAATTAGTATCACACATGTCTCCAATCTTGTAATCAGTCATTCAGCCTATTTAAATGGAGAAAAGTAGTCACTGTGCTGTTTGGTATCATTGTGTGCACCACACTGAACATGGACCAGAGAAAGCAAAGGAGAGAGTTGTCTGAGGAGATCAGAAAGAAAATAATAGACAAGCATGGTAAAGGTAAAGGCTACAAGACCATCTCCAAGCAGCTTGATGTTCCTGTGACAACAGTTGCAAATATTATTAAGAAGTTTAAGGTCCATGGAACTGTAGCCAACCTCCCTGGGCGCGGCCGCAAAAGGAAAATCGACCCCAGATTGAACAGAAGGATAGTGCGAATGGTAGAAAAAGAACCAAGGATAACTGCCAAAGAGATGCAAGCTGAACTCCAAGGTGAAGGTACGTCAGTTTCTGATCGCACCATCCGTCGCTTTTTGAGCGAAAGTGGGCTCCATGGAAGAAGACCCAGGAGGACTCCACTTTTGAAAGAAAAACATAAAAAAGCCAGACTGGAATTTGCTAAAATGCATATTGACAAGCCACAATCCTTCTGGGAGAATGTCCTTTGGACAGATGAGTCAAAACTGGAGCTTTTTGGCAAGTCACATCAGCTCTATGTTCACAGACGAAAAAATGAAGCTTTCAAAGAAAAGAACATCATACCTACAGTGAAACATGGAGGAGGCTCGGTTATGTTTTGGGACTGCTTTGCTGCGCCTGGCACAGGGTGCCTTGAATCTGTGCAGGGCACAATGAAATCTCAAGACTATCAAGGCATTCTGGAGCAAAACGTACTGCCCAGTGTCAGAAAGCTCTGTCTCAGTCGCAAGTCATGGGTCCTCCAACAGGATAATGACCCAAAACACACAGCTAAAAGCACCCAAGAATGGATAAGAACAAAACATTGGACTATTCTAAAGTGGCCTTCTATGAGTCCTGATCTGAATCCTATCGAACATCTATGGAAAGAGCTGAAACTTGCAGTCTGGAGAAGGCACCCATCAAACCTGAGACAGCTGGAGCAGTTTGCTCAGGAAGAGTGGGCCAAACTACCTGTTAACAGGTGCAGAAGTCTCACTGAGAGCTATAGAAAACGTTTGATTGCAGTGATTGCCTCTAAAGGTTGTGCAACAAAATATTAGGTTAGCGGTCCCATCATTTTTGTCCATGCCATTTTCATTTGTTTTATTATTTACAATATTATGTTGAATAAAAAATCAAAAGCAAAGTCTGATTTCTATTAAATATGGAATAAACAATGGTGGATGCCAATTATTTTTGTCAGTTTCAAGTTATTTCAGAGAAAATTGTGCATTCTTCGTTTTTTGTGGAGGGGTACCAACAAATTTGAGCACATCTGTATATATATATATATATATATATATATATATATATATATATATATATATATATATATATATATAAAATATACATGTATATATACACGTGTGTGTGTATTGATTTGGTTATTATCAAACCAACAAAAAAAAGCCTTGTATGGTTTTTTTTTTACCCTCCCTAAGTCTAAAACTAAAAAATCTCCAAAAACAGAGAATCTGTGTTATCGTAAAAAAATCTGCGTTTTTCCGTGTTATTCCGCAGCAAACGGATTCCTAGGATCCCTGATGATAACGTCTCTGACTCTGTCACTCACACCATTTCTTCCGTGTTTGTGCGATTATTCAATCAAACTGTCACAGCCTGAACCAACCCCTGTAACATTTTCTTCTCTCAGGGATAAAACAGAATTTTATTTGACCTTGCAGTTTGTCTGGGGTTGATGTATGTAGCGACCATGAGCCACAACATTTCTGAGGTACATTTTTTGTCAATATATCAGTTTACAGTTAAGATTGTGATTTTAGGATTTATATTTGAAACTTAGTTGCATTTCTGAAAGGAAAAACCCTAACCCTAACCCTAATCAAATAAATAATCATTGAGCCATATAAATACACTCTTTCATCTCCTGCCCTTATTGTTCGTCGTTTGTTTGTTTCCCCCTCCTCCCCGGCCTGCACCTTGCAGCATGCCTTGTCTAGGAGGAAGGGTTCTTTTACCCCTGTCAGTTATACTGGAACAATATGAATAGGGTTAGAGTTCTGCTAAGGGACAAAAAGGAAGCTATTGGTCAAAACGCTCGTAACATAATATATTTGTATCGTATATGATTTGAGTATAACAGTCCCATTTTTCTTTAATAAGGATAACTGATTTCACAAGACAGGGTAGCTCTATAAATACCATCCCTTACAGACAGATGCAGCTCTTCACTGACAGTCAGCCTTGATTTAGTACAGTGATGTCATCTGCAGAGTGAGTAACTGGTTACTGACACTTTGACATTCCATTGCTTGCTGTTCCGTACACAGATGACCCTGTGAAATATTCTAGATGTTCTGGAAGCATCTTTCCAGGGGCCTCACGTATATATTAGAGTTCAATAACAGTTCTTGGGAGGAGGAATAAGAAGAAAGTGTGTTACCCTTTTATCCTCACCGCATCATACGAGACTTCAGTGGAATGTATAAGCTACTGTTGCCCCATCTTGAAAAAAATCATAGTTGTATATATTTAGTAAGTAGGGGGGTTCTGAAAACTATAGCATTATACGTCCCCACGTGTTGCTACAACTATTTAAATAAGGTACCTGTAATTTTTTCTTTTCATTGTTAACATCCTAACAAATTTTTACAATTATAACTTTAAAATCTGTTTCAAAGCTCTTTTCAAAATGTTCTAGTGCACTGGGGTTTTAGATATGTCCTCTAAATCATTGCAGGAAAAGCACTAAAAAACTCCCCAAAACATAACAGTGCTCTGGCTTTTCTGTACCACATCATGGATCATTATTGCTGTGTTACCTGTTTGACTATCAGTGCACTAGAGCGGCCATTTTGAAAAGAGCTTCCACCTGTGCCTTCTGCCAGTTCTGTTGCTAATTCAATGCTTGTCGTCTCTCTATTCCTTAAGGATATTATCTTCAAGTATTGCTCATCCTTGTTAGACAGCTTTTTGGGTCTTCCAGTCCTGGGTTTGTCAATTACAGATGATGTTTCTCTGTATTTGTTGATTATGCTTCAGATACCACACCTTGAAAATAGAAAACACTAGTGGAGGCTTTGAGTAAATTGTTGATGCTCGTAATGCATCAGAGTAGAAAAATGCAACGTCTAAGACTTTTGCACAGCAGTGTGTGTATGTGTATGTGTGTGTGTGTGTGTGTGTATATATATATATATATATATATATATATATATATATATATATATATATATATATATATATATATATATACACACACACAGTAGAACCTCAGAGTTACGAACACCTTGGGAATGGAGGCTGTTTGTAAGTCTGAAAATCAGTTTTCAATGGTTTTAATAAATGCGTACACCTGCTATCTACACCCTCAATCTGGTGAATAATACAAGGCTACAGCACAGTAATGCAATACTTACATTGTTATGGTTCTAAAGTCTTTAAAACAGTAATATGAATAGAAAAAGGCCAAGTTACCACTGAAATCGTAACTGTGGCAGAAACACAGATTTAAACGCCCAGGAAAGCATGAGTTATTATAGTGCTGTTTTTATTTTATTTGAAACAAAATGCATTCATGCAGATTGCTCAGTCAAAAAATAAAATAAAAATCTGTGCTTTGTTTAAAACTAAAATGTTCCTAGTAAAATTGCCTGTAATTGCTTTGAATTCTGCCTCACTTCACTAGTCCTGTGTACTGGAAAAAATCTTTTGTATGCAAGGATCCACAAGCGGGATTTAATATGTATAACAGGTTCCATGGGTCAGATTTTCCTTTTCTTGATATATATTTGACATGGTATAAGCATATAGTTACTTACTTACATGAACAAACTGAAATGTTGCAAAATGTGTGTTATATATAATTTAAAGGTATGTGTCAACTATAGATGGATGTATGTACGCAATAAATTACACCATGCCGGAACAGTCTACTTAGTGAATACTGAAACTCATGAGAAATAAATGTATGGAGTATATTTTTCATAAATAAATATAATACATCATATATATATTTTTTATGTTTCTGTGTTTTTTTTTTTTTTTTTTAAAAACACATTTTTCAAAATGGTTCTTAACAAAACATATCGATAAACCTTCACAGGGTCTTATTTTTAAAGCATTTTTACACTGGCCTTAAAATACAGTCCTGACAGATAGAAAACCAGTCTATTTATGTCCCTATTTTTTTTTAAAAAAGGGAGTTTTATAACATTTGCCAGTTGACAAATGCTGGTGAAAAGATGAGCTTAAAAGCTCTATAATTGAGTGCAAAGGCAAGGGCTGGATGCAAACCGTATGGTTCAAAGTTGAGAGGGAAGTACGTTTCTTATACTGGAGTCAGTAATATTACCTCTTTACCCACTAGGAGGAGGTCCGTTTAATCTGGTATGAATATGGTAAATTTAAAGGTGATAGGAAACACTTTTCGGTTTGTTTGTAAATGATAAAATAGATGGGAAAGCAAAGCAATCTCAGGTTTGTTTTGATTGATTTTGATCAGTATATGTCAAACGAGCTGTTTAAATTCCATGGTCTTGCAAACTCTAATCCGCCATTGCTGGAAATCACTCCTGTGTCGTCACTAGTTGGGAGAAATGTGAGAAGTGAAGTAAAGGAATATCAACAATGGCAAGCAACACGTCAGTAAAGAAACAACCGTCAGGTGTACATTGTGTTGCCCCTAGTTGCACAAACTACTGCTACAAATGCTATTATAAAAGTTAACTGCTAAAAATGATCAACCATCATTAATAAATTGATTATTGTTTATATTGGTGTTAACTCTTAATGGTTAATTTGATGTGAAAATGATTTACAACACACATACATAATTTAATGAGATGTAAAATAATAAAAAATATCCCTAGACAGTTTTGTTTATTACCTTAAAATAAGTACATAAATAATAAAAAGTAGTAATACAGTAAAAGAAAACAAAATAAAATCAATAAATAATAATGTCATAGCCTTAAAGTCATAATTTTGAAGTCATGATGTATTGCAAGGGTTATTAGGGAATGTTGTGTTGTGTTTTCAAGCGCTACACTGCGCTGTGCTGCAAGGTTTGGAGACGGCATTTCTCTAGACGTCAAAGACAGCAGCCAAGAGCAGCCAGCGCAGCAAGCTCTGGATAACAGAACTCAACCATTGTACTGTTCTGTCAGGATCCGGATCTCTCTCACTAGCTGGATCAGATTCCCAGGAATCTGAATCCTTTCTTTCAGTTTCAATAGGGCCTATTTGGAGCTCTATGGTTGGTTCAGATTCATACGGCACTGGAAAGTTTTTTTACCAGTAGATTGTAGCTCTTCAAAGTCTGATAAAGAACAGTCACTTCCAGTGCTCTGTGGGATTTGCCATCATTGTTTACAAACCTGACGGTCGAGCGCTCCAAGCAGTGACGTCATGGGAAACCCATTTAAGGAACATTATTGTGTTATATGATAAATACAAGGGTTTTTTGCTTGGGAAATGTTATCTTTAGCACTTGATTAATTTTAACGCACAAAGTCCCGCCGTTTCCCTTCCCCTTGAAGAGCTTACTGACCGCTAACATAATCATTAAAAGTTTTTATTATACCACTATATAAAGTGTAGTAAGGCATAGCGTAGTAAAGCATAGGCAAGCAGGGTAAATCACAGAGAAGTATGGTATGATATAGGAAATACATCGTATAAGTTAAACATGGAAATTATTATGCACATTTACCAAGGTAAACTTTTATAAGGGAAGGAATTTTATATTCCTTTTGAATCTCCTGTGCTATAGTTAAACAGCTTCCAAATGTCTTCAGCAACCCTGACCTTTCTGAACGCCAGTCTCCATACCGAGCCAAAGAATGCTGGAGTTAGCAGTGGAAATATTGACATTCTTGATTTCTGAGCAAACCTGACTTCATGAACTGGATGAGCAGATGCTTCCCAGAATCTGGCTGCTTTCATCTGCCTGCATTCGAGAGAGCTTATTTTAGTCTCTGTGCAGTTTGGAGTCAGCCTGGCTCCAAAAAATAATTTTACAATGCTGTATAGAGACTTTAGAGACTCTAGTTTCTGTGTAGAAGTTAAGCAAGATAAAGGTCTAGTAATGTTTAGTCAGTAGAGTGCAGTGAAGACCTCTATTGAATGAGAAGAAAGGGTGTGCTTTATATATATATATATATATATAATATATGCTGGTTCTCCACGTAATATGTACATCCAGTATTGCTATTGTATGCTTTGAATCAAAACTTGTCATCTTCCCTTCAGGATCTCAAACAAAGTCAGTTATCAAAGAGATAAGGCAGCTATGACAAATGCTAAGAAGTGGGATTTTGAAGCATGCTGTTTTTATCTGCACCTGTCTTTGTTACAGGATGAAAGGGACATATGCAAGGAAGGTAGTCCTAACTGACACAGCATCAGGGACCACTAGTCTGGGGAAGGAGCAACACCATACAGACTAATTACTCAAGCAGAGCAACAGCATTCCACTGTGTCAACAAAGAGCCCCCACTGAGATACGACACAAAGGGACTTCACTGAACACCAAAGCCGCAGTACAATTTTTTTCTGTGGTGCTATTGTTAAAACAAAACATTTGCTTTATACTCCTCCGAGTTTTAAGGAAGCAGTGTTATGTAGGATTGAGAAAACAAGATGTGATTGATAAAGAAAAGGAACCTTAGGTGTCTGAATTGCCTGTTAAAACATTAAAAGTGCATTGTATGTCTTAAGAAGAGTATTTCATATGCTTTAGGGCAGGGCAAAGAAATTTCAGGTTTAATAAGTGAGATTTGGAAGATATGGGAGACCTTTCAATACCACTGTCCGGGTCCTTAAAGGAAATGGAGATAACAATGTAATTCCTGTAAATCTTACATAATTTGCATTTTCGTGTGGCTCATATTTTCTTTTATGCAAGACAATATGGTAAATGTGATGTATTTGATTTGTTAATTTTTTTTTTTTTTTTGCATTTCTGTGTACAGGCATTTCAAGAGGTCACACGAAGGAAGGCAAAGACATTGAAAACAGAATAGGAAAAACTCAAGATAGGTAAATGCTTCTTAAGGATAACATGATGCACACATAATCTAAATAAACTAAATATTATATTTTCCTTTTACATGAAATCTTAGTCATTTCAACTCCTACACAATAACCTTTCCTCAGTAACCATATATTTTATATTTTGTTTCATGTGATGTTTCAAAGAGGTAATGCTGGAATATGGAAATGCACCATTTCTACAAAAAATACAATTACAGAATGAATACATGTTTACTGTAATGCATGAACATTTGAGACTATTGAGAGGATTTTTGTTAGATCTACTGTTGGTCCTTTAAGTGATGTCACTCCTTATAAAAGTTAACTAAAAGCATAGCAAAGTGTAATAAAGTATAGGGAAAGCATGGTAAAGCATAGGTAAGCACTGTAAAGCCCTGAAAAGCATGGTAAAGCATATTGAAAAACCATTAAAAAAAAAGGGGTGAAAAGTGCCCTTTTCTGTTCTCTTTCAGCCTTAGTGAGACAGCATAGCTGATATAGCCTAATAACAGAGAAAGTACAGGTAAACAGGCAAGAGATTTTGAAGCATGCTGTTTTTATCTGCGTCTTTGACAAACATGTTCTATTAACTATTTTGATTGAACTTTTCAGTCAGATGTTTTGGTTATATGCAGAAACATGGTGAAAATGTCTAGTGGTCCCCCTCATCCACAACATATTCCTTTCAATACCACACTCCTACATACAGTACAGCCAAATATGACCAGGCCCTATTTATAACTTGCACTTTATTTAAAGTTCTAATTTGATTTCATTTTAGTGCATTGTAGATTAAAAACCATTTTTGGTTACTTCACTGTTCAAGCACTGTGTACGGATAGGCCCCTGAACTACAGACAAGTGTAGACATGTTCGCTACTCAGATACAGTACTGTGGTGAGGATAGTCCAGGCTATGTATAGCACTCACAATAATGCCCACATCCCTTTGGAACGTAAATTATGTCATATTATTAGTAAACATTGATTGCAGTATGCAGATGCCTAATGCCCATGTCAATATAATGGGATGTACAGTAATTTTCAAAGGCTCCCATAGGCTTTACAACTACACAGCAACTGTTTGCTTGCTTGATTTTGCAAGCAGCAGGTACCAGATATATATCAGTGGTTTATCTCAAGAACCAGTTGTCTGGTTGCATGTACAGTAACTGGCAGATTTTCAGCCTGTTGAGCAACCAGCTGCCCAGTGTATTGGGCTCAAAGGAGGGATAAACAAGGGATTCAACTTGTTATGTTTCAATTATTACAACATAACAGTTTCCCACAGTAAAAGCATACTTTAATATCTTTCAAATATATAAGTATATGCCTTATTTACAGACGCGCTCAAATTTGTTGGTACCCCTCCACAAAAAACGAAGAATGCACAATTTTCTCTGAAATAACTTGGAACTGAGAAAAATAATTGGCATCCACCATTGTTTATTCCATATTTAATAGAAATCAGACTTTGCTTTTGATTTTTTATTCAACATAATATTGTAAATAATAAAACAAATGAAAATGGCATGGACAAAAATGATGGGACCGCTAACCTAATATTTTGTTGCACAACCTTTAGAGGCAATCACTGCAATCAAAAGTTTTCTGTAGCTCTCAATGAGACGTCTGCACCTGTTAACAGGTAGTTTGGCCCACTCTTCCTGAGCAAACTGCTCCAGCTGTCTCAGGTTTGATGGGTGCCTTCTCCAGACTGCATGTTTCAGCTCTTTCCATAGATGTTCGATAGGATTCAGATCAGGACTCATAGAAGGCCACTTCAGAATAGTCCAATGTTTTGTTCTTATCCATTCTTGGGTGCTTTTCGCTGTGTGTTTTGGGTCATTATCCTGTTGGAGGACCCATGATCTGCGACTGAGTCAGAGCTTTCTGACACTGGGCAATACGTTTCGCTCCAGAATGCCTTGATAGTCTTGAGATTTCATTGTGCCCTGCACAGATTCAAGGCACCCTGTGCCAGGCGCAGCAAAGCAGCCCCAAAACATAACCGAGCCTCCTCCATGTTTCACTGTAGGTATGGTGTTCTTTTCTTTGCAAGCTTCATTTTTTCGTCTGTGAACATAGAGCTGATGTGACTTGCCAAAAAGCTCCAGTTTTGACTCATCTGTACAAAGGACATTCTCCCAGAAGGATTGTGGCTTGTCAATATGCATTTTAGCAAATTCCAGTCTGGCTTTTTTATGTTTTTCTTTCAAAAGTGGAGTCCTCCTGGGTCTTCTTCCATGGAGCCCACTTTCGCTCAAAAAGCGACGGATGGTGCGATCAGAAACTGACGTACCTTCACCTTGGAGTTCAGCTTGTATCTCTTTGGCAGTTATCCTTGGTTCTTTTTCTACCATTCACACTATCCTTGTATTTGTATTTGCTTGCGATTGTAAGTCGCCCTGGATAAGGGCGTCTGCTAAGAAATAAATAATAATAATAATAATAATAATAATAATAATATCCTTCTGTTCAATCTGGGGTCGATTTTCCTCTTGCGGCCGCGCCCAGGGAGGTTGGCTACAGTTCCATGGACCTTAAACTTCTTAATAATATTTGCAACTGTTGTCACAGGAATATCAAGCTGCTTGGAGATGGTCTTGTAGCCTTTACCTTTACCATGCTTGTCTATTATTTTCTTTCTGATCTCCTCAGACAACTCTCTCCTTTGCTTTCTCTGGTCCATGTTCAGTGTGGTGCAAACAATGATACCAAACAGCACAGTGACTACTTTTCTCCATTTAAATAGGCTGAATGACTGATTACAAGATTGGAGACACGTGTGATACTAAGTAAAGAAACTAATTAGTTTGAAATATCACTATAATCCAATTATTTATTATCTTTTCTAAGGGGTACCAACAAATATGTACAGGCCATTTTAGAGTATCTTTGTAGAATAAGCAATAATTCATCTCTTTTCACAGCTTCTTTGCTTTATTCTATGACATACCAAAGGCATGCAAGTATACATGATAAAATAGCTTTTAATTTCATCACTTTTCGGGAGGAATGAAGCATTATTTCAATGAGCTGTAAGGGTACCAACAAATTTGAGCACGTCTGTATATTTGATATTAAGAATGTATTCTAGACGATATCCCCTAATATCATAGTATATTATCATGTTAAATTCTTGCCAGAAATAAAAAATAGACAGTAACATTGAAACAGAGGCTTGTGAAACTCTTGGCAGCAATGTCTATCCTAGAGGCTGTTAAATGAAATGGGAAGGAGGCTAGGTGGCACTTTGGCCCAATGCGATTCTAATGCACTGCACTCTCACTTATGAAATCTAAGAAAATGTATTAATGGCTCACGTTCTTTAAAGAAAAATAGGAAATGTACTGAGATACCATTATAATTTTAGTGCATTACCCAAATCAAGCCAAGAAACCATGACCACATACCACCGTTTAGCAGGATTTGGAACCAATTTTGTAGTGTTTCTTTAGCTCAGTCAATGATAAGGTACAGTAGTACAGCAATGGATTACCAGTGTCAAGAAGTTTTACAAGTGGTTGATACCACCTTGACTGCCCTTGTTCTACAATTGCCCCATGGTACAGAATCATTGTAATGTAATAATAAGTAGTTCTGGACAAACCGACCATACACAAAATTTGTAACAAATATTATTTATTTGATGGTCATGGAGTATACTGCAAGATGAAGCAGTTTGTCTCAAACCCTCTTGGTCTGACAGTCCATTGTCAGGCTGTTTGGGCAAGACAATAGATCCCATGTGGTTGACCACGGGGTCATTGAAAAAGGGTGGGTATTGGGGGAGGTGGAAGGATGTGAATCGATCGTACGATAAGAGTTACTGAATAGGTGAAAGGTGATATAATGTGTGTGAGGGGCAGTCCTTCCCCCTCCCCCCCTTGAACTGAGGTTGGAAACTTACATATATTGTCACTGTATTTCTATTGAAAGTCATTTGTTAAGGATCCTTTGTCATATCATAATTTTGGGGTAACTGTCTATATGGCACAAGTAGAGACTGACAATTTAGGATTATTGAGTTGAAGGAACATGTCCTTATCCCTTGGACCTCACGATTAACTGACTGGAGTATTTTCCCATTTATTTTACAGAATTTACAAATTTAAAAAATAAAATATTCAGGGGTAAAGGCCTTGGCAAACCTGCATACATGAAGCGTTTTAACTGAATTTCAGTCTCGGCTTTCTGGCCTAACTGCAATGCTTCCTGTATGTATATTTTAATGAAAATCCAAATCTGATTTCTGATCATCTTTCTACAATTCAGCCTCTACCGATGCACAGGAGGTTAGCCGCAGCTGGGAAACAGCTGCTGAGGAGTTTTTTTTTTTTTTTCTCAGAAAAACAAAAACAGACAACTATGCTCATGAGGCAGCAGGGCACTGACTGTGGCACATCTGAGCAGAGCGTGGAGTGTGGATTATTAGAAACAGGAGGACAGGAACAATTTTTATTGAGGAAGAGTGAAGAAGTTACTCTGTTCCAGATACAATATACCAAATATTTCAAGACTTAACTCATTTTCCTTGGCCGTGTTTGTTACCCCGGTGATATAAAACTCTTCTTTGAAGACAATGCCAATATGTCAAGAGATTTGGAATTCATATGTGCGTAATAGATCACCTATGTTAAATCTAAATAGAAATATACCACAAAATGTACAATTAATTGTTTAGACCTTGCTATGAGAATCGTTTTCAAACACACTAATTTGTTGTGTTATCTTAGCGAGATAAATAAATCCTAAAAGTCAGTTTATTCCCATCCCTGCCAAATAAAAAATCTATCAAAAAGCTTTTCATAATCATACAGTAGCCCCTCACTAAACCAGACATGTTTGTCTGACATATGGTGTCTGGTATAAAAAAAAAATACAATAAAATCGCACACATACATCTATAGTGCTCAATGTATTTTAAATGTATAAATCATTACGCTGAAATAACACTAATGTGTTTTCGGTAGGCTACACATGACATTATGAAAGAAATTTATATCTGTACAGTACGCCTATACATTACAGTAGTAAAATCAAATTAATACCTAGCACACTTTCTTTTTACTTTAGCCTGCTGTAGGCTACTGGTAACACAAAATAAACCATGCTGCTGCATTGTACACATTGGTGTACAATGCGAATAAAAGATTATTTTAAATTGAAACTAAATGGTTTTAGCAGTTATTATTATTATTATTATTATTATTATTATTATTATTATTATTACACTATGTAACACAATTTTTGTTCCTGGGTAGTAAGTGTTATTTCCTAATTGCTTATGCCTCAAAAGTATAGAAAATGGCTATTATTCCCCACAAACTTTGCTTTTGTGACCAGACGGTGATATTTTGAAATTTACCTATTTCCAATGAGAAAACGGGCAAATTTGTGTCTTTTCGTTCACATAAAGTCAGAAAAAAACAACATATGAATCCAAAGTAACATGTATTTATACTAAAGTAATACAAAAATGACTACAAAAGATTTAGAAGTGAGTAGTTTTTCGAGATTTACGATTATACTGTAAATCACTTTCACGAATCAGCCCCCAAATGTAGTCTCTCATCATGTTCTCGTTATACTGTCCTTGGTAGCGGCGTTCAAAGTCCAGTATATCCTGGTGGAAGCGCTCGCCTTGCTCCTCCGAGTACGCTCCCATGTTCTTCTTGAATTTATCAAGACGAGCATCAAGGATATGGACTTTGAGGGACACCCTTCAGCCCATTGTGCCGTAGTTCTTCACCAGAGTCTCAACCAGCTCCACATAGTTTTCGGCCTTGTGATTGCCTAGGAAGCCCCGAACCACTGCGACAAAGCTGTTCCAAGCCGCTTTCTCCTTACTAGTGAGCTTCTTGGGGAATTCATTGCACTCCAGGATCTTCTTTATCTGTGGTCCGACGAAGACACCGGCTTTGACCTTTGCCTCAGACAGCTTAGGGAAGAAGTCTTGAAGGTACTTGAAGGCTGCCGACTCCTTATCTAGAGCTCTGACAAATTGTTTCATAAGGCCCAATTTGATGTGCAGTGGTGGCATCAGCACCTTCCGGGGGTCCACCAGTGGCTCCCACTTGACGTTGTTCCTCCCCACAGAGAACTCGGTCCGCTGTGGCCAGTCCTGCCTGTGGTAGTGCGCCTTGGTGTCCCTGCTGTCCCAAAGGCAAAGATAGCAGGGAAACTTGTTAAAACCGCCTTGGAGACCCATCAGGAATGCCACCATTGCAGCCTCTTGATGCCATCTCAGAAAAATGCAGATATGTATCCACTTAGGCAGCTGGAACTAAACTGAACTGGTGGGCTTAAGGCCCCTGTATTTATACTACTATTTATATTATTGGAAAGTTCTAGAAGTTACTCTAAGTTTACTCAGCACTGAATCTATCTGGAATGTTATGGAAAATAGGTAAATTTCAAAATATCACTGTCCTGGTCACAAAAGCAAAGTTTGTGGGGAATAATAGCCATTTTCTATACTTTTGAGGCATAGGCAATTAGGAAATAACACTTACTACCCAGGAACAAAAAAAAAAAAAAAATTGTTACACTGTGTTATTATTATTATTATTAATATTGTTAGCCTAGACAATTACACAAAATAGATCATGGTGCCATATTGACAAGTTATGATACTTACAGGAGGACAGTCAAGTCTCGTTAATATGAATTTCAAGGGACCAGCAACAAATTTTGCATTATACCACTAATTCGTATTATCATGAGCAGCGTATAAGCCAAATGTATACTGTCAGTTTTTATTTAAGTTAGTCAGTAGTGCAGTGCTAAATTGTGCAAAAGCCCCCTGCCTGTGTGAACCGCAGGTTCGTCACTTTGGTGTCAGAAGTGGACGCAGGTACCCCGACCTGCACTTGGAAGCCTGTAGCCTGGTGACCAAGGCCGCGGGTGGACTTGAGGCTGGCAGGTGAGTGTGTAGTGTGCATGGGGGTAGAGGTCAGGGCTGGTAGGTGACGCAATTTAAATATGAACGACATAAGCCCGATACCAGCTCCTGCAAGGAAGCTGGTTCTTTTGCACAGAGGTATCGGCGCTATGCTTCAGGTCCCGGGTTCGCCTCCCACCTCCGCCTGTGAGAAGCCCCAGCCTATGGGAACCGCGGTTTGTCACAGTACTACATTTTTTTATAAATATGTATGTCAGTTGACAACATACCCTTTCAGAAAATAAACATGACGGGGAGTCATTCAGTCAGAGGAACACATGTTTGTATCCTGGCTATGTGAAGTTGACTGGAGATTCCACAGGGACGGTAACATTGACTGGATTTAGGTGGCAAAATCAGCAGTGACTGTTTATACTCACCATGCAATAGCAACCCCAACTGGCCAAACTCCTGATAAGGACACCTGCAGGGCTTGCCTTTGTCCTTCTGGGGCCGGTAGCTTGTGGGCATCTGCTGTCAAGCTCCCTGGTGTGAGTCAGTGGGATTAGATGACACCCACTGACCTTCAGATCTTCTGAGAGGTTGTGGGGTGTTGCTGCTGTGAGGGGACATACATTTATGAGAAAATAATTTTCCATGAAAGACATACTGTCAACAATGCATTTAGTCAAAACCTTTTTGACTCAAGTAATTTCACCAAATTCACTGTACTGTTCAAAACGTTACACAAACAAATATATGTCCACACCCGTCTGTCGCTAAATCTAAAAACATTCTTCCAATTTCCTTAATGGATCATTTAAAATATTCAGGGAGCTTTAAGACGTGGGTTTTGTTTATCATCTGTATGATCTCATAGCTCTTACAATGGAATGATAAGAATTGTTGTTTTGAGGATGGGGGGGGGGGCACATTACCAATGGAAAGAAAACATTATGCATTAGTTCTGCATTTGGTAGAAATATTATTTTCCAAATAAGGAGAGATAATCTGTTTAACAGTGATGTTAAAAGTGCAGGTAGTAGGTAATATGGTAATATGTATTACATATCTCAAACAACCAATGTCAACCTGACCTTTCAAAGCTCTTGAGAAAATCCAGGTTTGTTCAAACTGCAATAACATCATATACAGTGCTGTTTCTCCCCCGAAGAACAAGTCTATAAATGTGGTTGAAAGAAGGGGAGCATAGTAACAAGGTAATAGGAGACTTTTTAATCGCGTTGGCAGATCAAATATTGCTTTTTTTCTGCACAGTAAGCACTCTAAGGGGCCTCACATGGATGGAGAGAGAGATACATAAAACCTTTACTAATAAATCAAGCATAGTCAGAAATGAAGATAGGTCACCTAGAGTACGTAGCTTCCAAATCCATTTTGTTGTTTATTATTATGAGATAAATATAGAAAAAAGGTATTGATTAAAGTTCACATTAAATCACTGCAAAATTTAGTGTGAACTATTTTTTCAAATAATAAACCCTATGGTACTCCCATTGAAGTACATGGTGCTAACAAAATAACCCTAATATATATTACCTAATATACAGTATATTGCTATAATTTTAGTTGGTCTCAGGTTTTCCTGTGTGAAAAATGCACACATTATGGTAAAGGCAAATTTCTGAATGGTAATTTATTTGAAGCTGTTGGAGAAGAATATTTAACGAGAGCGCCATACAGATACTTTAATGCTGTACTTCTGGTCAACGTTCTTAAGTCTCATGAAGGAATGAGGTCACTGAAAACGCATTAGTAATAGGAAAAGTACTGATTGGCGCTCAAATGCGAGCCAATGTGTTTGCATTCTGGGAGTTTGAGTACCTCTAAAGAAAATATATATTTGGTGAAATATATATTAAAAGAATGTACTCAGGAAGATTCATTGTTTAAAATGATTGTTTCAGAATTGTTTTTTCTAAACTCCCAGAAGCAGCTTGCAGGTGCTGCATGCATTTCTTCAGCAGGAAGTACAGCGTGGAAAGAGGGCAAGTGCCTATTTTATTGTTTATAAATGCTATGAAATATGTTGTTACCTATATGTACTTTAAAGGTGATTATATTTCATTTTTCGCTGTCACTTTTAGGCAAAATTCCCATCATTTTTCATGTTTATTTCCTGTGAGTTCATTCCAGTAGTATTACAAGTGATTGATAACGCTTGAAGAGGGTGTAGGGAGGACGATTCAATCCAAAAATAAATATTCTAGACTAGAGGAGTATGTCTTGAAGTTGATCATGCTGTGTTGTATACTTCTATCCTTCTTGTAATTGGACTGCATGGCTCCATAAAACACCGAAAGCTGTATGTTTTTATGTTTGCACCCCACCCCCCACACTTGGTAGATTTTGCTTGGTCCCTTTTGTAGATATCACATCTTTTTATAAGGCGGTTCCTTTCTAAATGTTCTCTAAATGTTTTTGGACAGATGTTTGTTTACTAGGAAACTTGTGGCTATTGGCAATTATCCATCCTGTTTTTCAATGTTTGTGTAGCTGGTTGAAAGTGTTGTAGGAGTAAAGGTTATTCGTTTGTTTGTTTGTGTCCAGTTGCTGGAGCCAAACATCTATTTTATAGTTTAAAAGTAAAGGGAAAAAGGCAAGGGGTGGTTATCTGCGTGTGTTGCTTTCTTCTTGGTTTGTCATATTAGAATGGTTGTTGTTTGTACAGCTCTGGCCAAATGTTTTGCATCACCTAGAATTTTAGGATTGAGACATCATTTGAAGAACTATATGAACGTAATTTAGATCTTTTTATTTAACATCTGTAATCAAGGAAACTAAAAAGTCTACTGGAACCCATGAAAGTAGTACAGTATTTCATGTTAGATTTGTCACAGAAATGTCACATTTTAAAATTTGTGTCCAGTTTTTATATGGGAACACTACAAAGTGGTATGTAACATTATTCAAAAGGTTTCGTTCCACTTTATAAAGCGAAATGAGTTAGTTCTATCGGGTGATGCAAAACCTTTGGCCATAACTGTAGTTTATTCTCTGTAAATAAAGTATAGGCTGATGATTTTATATTGGGGTCAAGATTACTCCCATGCAAGATTGAAACATTATTACCACTCTTTAATTTCGGTAATTTCGGTAAAATCTGGTGTCATATTAATACCAAGCTTTTACTGTGTGCTTCTATTGACTTTGATCTATGTTGAAGATCACAGTCACTTGCTACAGTCAAACAAATAAGCAATCTGTACTAGATCTCAGTGAAGATCTAATTCCCATGTCTGCTGACCCACCTTGTCATGGTTTCCAGCAGACTCTGATTCTGATTCTATTGACTGCTTACCACAACCTGTTCAAGCAAGGCCCTTTTCACTGAAGATAATAAGATAATAGTAATAAGATCATGGTGATTGCGTCACTTTATTTGCAGAAACATGGCTCAGCCATGCAAATTCGGCAGGTGTGGCTCTTCTGTGGACCAGACAGTATTTGTAGACAAATGAGAATAGGATCTTAAACACACTGCGATTGTGGCTCAACTACAATGGGATTCTGGAAAAACAGTACAGACAGCAGCAGCTAATCAAAGTTAAACACAATCCGAACAGTGCTCTGGATTCACAGCAATATTGTTGTCTATGTGATTGCTGTCCAATAATAATAATTATTACATGCATTACTCTACTAACTATTGTATGGATATACAGAGTTCAGGACAATGCCACTGCCTATAAAACCACTTCCTACCATACAATCCTCTGTCAAGAGACTGTCAAATTGCGAATAGGTTTGGGCAAATACCCACTGTGGGATGGGACCAAACTCACCAACCTGAGGGTGATTCAAACCCAGGCCTCTAGCCTTCTTTCTAAACTGGTACACCAGAATTTAATCATTAACCTTTAATCCTCCTGCAACACTGCCTGTAAGAAAGAGCACATAGAACAAATGTGGTCAGTCTTACATCCAGTGAGGGCAGTGTTGCACAGAGCCAAGTTAATGGTTACAATCTGGTGTACCAGCTAAAGACATGTTGGAGACTCCTTTTGAGGCAACAGCTTTTTTGAGTTTTAAAAAGTCATCAGTATGTGAAAGTAACCCAACCTATAGCTTGTTAAACATACTGGGAATTAACTAAGACATGCACAGAACTTTGAGCCCATCTATTCAAACTTATTAACATATGGGTAGGTTTTCTTCCAGTTTTCTAGTTCAAATTTAAAATGCATCCTTGCTTGACTGTGGGACGTTAAATGGTCCCCCCTTTGACCACTTCAAAATGTACATGCTTTAAAGTCAGGTTTCACGTGTGGGTCAAGTTATGTTTAACAGCCTATTCAAGTTTATAATCCCCAAACTGAACACAATAATGGGCCAACGTGTCTTTGTATGTCAGAGAGCTTTATCTTGGCACCTTATAATGTCTTATCAAGGTGCATTTGAGATCCGCTCAGAACTGTGGGGATCCTTTATGAGTAGGGACCTACCTAATTTGCGATTTCGCGGAAATCGTGAAATTGAGGGGTCACCGCGAAATTCACCTCTTAGGCGCTAATGCATACAAACAAGTACGGAGAGGAAAGAAAAAAAAACGTGTTTAAATGAACTACTGCACAACGCAAGTGACGCAAACTACGTATCTTCCTTCTGCAGATAGCCCATTTTTATTCCTTCGCCGTTCCGTGTGCACTGCACTTAAGCAAAAAACGAACAAAAAATGTCCACAAGTAACATTTACAAAATAAATTCTCCAAAGCAGTTAACGTTCTTGTTTACTATTCAAATGACAACGTTTTAATCAGCCTATCAGTGCGTCTTTACTGCTTTTATGTGACCTGTACTGTGCAGGAAGGGGCGGGACAAAGTTGGTGCTGCATTGTTTTCATTTAGGTTGCTAAAATCTAGTTTTCAGCATTGGAGGTAAAATAGTAGAAATGGACGACAAAGAAAGCAAACTATATTTCGGCTGATGATCGTTTCAAGATATTTCCCAAATAAACTACATGCAGACTGAGGTCATTGTTTTCCATATCTTAATGTGTATTTGGAGAAAATACGATCAATCGCTATTTAGCTTCAGAATCACACATTAAACAAAAGGCTACTACAGAGGCTACTGAACAGAAAATAAACAGCTTTCAGAAACCAAACTGGAAAGTCAGCGCAGACAAGAAGTATTCCTGTCTGCAAGTTAAATCAGTACGATCCAGCAGAGCCACCTCGCTTCAACCTGCTGCTTACAGTTGGAATTTTAGACCCGAATAGCCACGTCTTCTTTGTTTTGACTCGGTACTAATAAAATGAATTATTGGATGGGACAAATAACATGACAACGAACGTGCTGCATACATTGACTTCATTAAAGTATGCCAGATGCCCTTGTGTAACCGAGTTTTTGGGCTGTTTCTAATCGATTTCCACATCTGTATAACTTGGCAAAGCTTTGCCTTAACTTCCAACCAATTCAGTGGATGCAGAACGTGCAGTCTCAATGTATGGGCAAGTCAGCTGCTGGGGGATGCTGCATACTCGCCTTTAACAAATGCCAGCACTCTGTTTTAGTAAGGAAGCAAGTACCACTATTTTTAGGCTTTATAGTGTTCTGAAATACTGTCTGCTTAGGTTTATTTAATGTTTAAACATGTCCGCGAAATGTCCGCGAAATCCTAATTTTATTCCGCAACATACCCGTGAAAAGTACGTAAGTTTACTGCGATTTAAGTAGACCCCTATTTATGAGGCAGTGAAAAGCTTTCGGAAATGTCATCCTTATAATGCTCAGTTACAGTACTTACACTCTGGTCTGATTTAACATAACAAGAAGCCTGGCTAATGGGATTGAGCTTGTCACCTTTCTGTGCATCTGGCCCTTTAACAGGCTGCTGGGATGGTCTATTCAGGGGGCAATTAGGGGGGCAGTGGTCAAGGTGTTTCTCTGCATGGATAAAGAGAGTCATTAACCTGTTGGTCATCAGAGGCGTGCTGGACAGAGATACAAATGCACTGACAGATGGGCCCTTATCACCAGCTGCCTGTCACACGATTGTCATGGCTCCCTTCCCTTAATTCTTAGTACAACATCAATTTAATATAAGTCTCACCCGAGCTATAGGGATCTGTTTTAAAAGTCAGGTGATAACCAAGAACAACTGCTAATCTCTGAATTAACCAAAGCATGTGTCGCCCCAAGTTGACATTTGCTTAGTATTTTAATAGCAGTGACTGGTAATTATTTTAAAAGCTGTTCTGTATTGGATTATGGTGCCAATATTAACCAATATAACTTAGTGTCCATTATGTGTGACTTGGTGGTGCTATTTAGTCACAAGAGAGTATAATGATAAAACTAAGCACTGGAAATGTGTTTACTTCTATTTTAGAAAGTTAGGATTGTGCAACTATGCAATGTATTATGTACATATAGTTTGTGTTTATTAAACTACAATAAAATCTATAAAAGTGGCCCATAACATATTTTAGATATAATTCAGAGATACAAAGGCACACGCACGGTAAGCTTTTCACATATCACACACCCTTACTTGCTTTGTAGCAGTGTAGAACTCATGTGGAATAACGTTAGGTTACTTACCGTAACCCTGGTTCCTTGAAAGAGAAGACGTGGCTATGGAGAGCATCAGTCTAGCCTGCTAAATATCTTGTTTTTGTATAACTTTTTTATTGGGTTGTTCTTAATATATTGTTTGCATACATCTTTTTTTTACATTCACAGAAATTGGACCTTCATGTTTAACGCCCATCCAAATGGGTAAAGAACTGATACTAATTACTAAAACAAATTTGCATCATACTGTATGGGGCTGATTTAAAAAATACAGCTCCGCTTTTTAATCTGTGTTGATTCCCCACTTTATGGTGCTAAACTTCCAGATAGGATTATATTTTAATTGTGGTGCCTGCCATCGGTACCAAAGAACAAAAAATAGGAACACAGTGATAAAGATAACTGATGTTTTCAGCTTTTTATACAGAGTTGGCATTAAAAGAATACACGCATTAAAGAATAGGTAAAAAAAAAACAGGACAAATGACCTTAAAAGAAACAACACTGCACAACTGGCCTTTCACAGGATTCAATACACATAGAAAAAATAAGAATGTGGCAATTGACAAGTTCATTTCTACAAATACTGTATGGTAGTTTAATTAGAGGCAAAAAAAACCTCCACAATAAATGCATTTTTGATTGTCGTTTTGAAAGCAAAATCCAATCTCATAGCCCCTTGCCCCTTGTGAATTTACATTAGTTGCTTACAATGAGAAGAGCCGGCACAGGCTACAAGTAGGTACAGTTCTGGCAGGTGCTATGAGAACTGTACTCACAGCCCTGATGTGTATCCCGACCTGAACACCTGCTATTGAGTCCAGGATGCCTTTCAAACAGATACTACCGGACTGAATAACACAGGGAATCCAAGTCAGTCATGAGGGGAAGCTTGCATGGCCCCTGCCTGTCTGTGCTAGTGTTGCTGTCCTTGCATTAGCACTAAAATAAAACCAAACAGTCATGTTAATCGCATACTGTAGGTTCAGAGATGAAAAGGAATAATTGATAAACCAACATACAATACTTTCAGTGGCACACACAGTATGTCCCTTACATTTATTATTGATGTGCTAAGATCAGATCAATGAGAAATCTGCTGCACCCCCTGGTAACAAAATGTAGACAAAGGTCTTCTGATTGGATTTCCAACAGTTTCTGCCCTTAAATATGCACTCTTTACTATTTTAAGTGGTAGCAGATGGGTATTATACAAAGTTCCTTAGTCGCCCCACGATTAAAGTGATTCTATGGTAGCTATGCAAGTGGATCTGAACTGGTTAGGATACCGTTCAGATACTGGGGAAACTCGGAAACCCCCCTTATCTTTTCTCCACTTCGCCATCCCAGGTACTAACCTGCCCTAATAGCAATCACAGGACTGTTTAACTTCCAGTGACAGGCTTGGTAAGTTATGAGTTTTGAAAAGCACCCTCATTGCCAACACATGTGCATTGCATTACTGTTTTCAGCATGGTCCCCTATTAAATGAAAGAATGGGATCCTCTCACACTTTTTTATGTAATATTGAATGTGATTGTGGGACCCTGCAGCTTTCCTTTCTTTGTTACTGAATGGTGTCTGTTTATTATGCAACCCATTCACAGGAGAACATGGTGACGTGTATAAGCTAAAAAGATTAGTTCAGGGGTCAAATAAAGGATAATAGGCCTGTGCGCAGGGAAGCATAGCAGCTGACATCAGACGCACACACACAAAGATCACGGGTGCAGTAAATTACACACAGCAAAAGCCAAAGCTGGCCACAGCACGTGCCTTTCTCATAAAATCATGGAAAGGGGGTTTGTCTCCTGCAATCAGGATCCATAACTGTTGTCACCCACTGAGAGATAGCTGTTTCATTGAGAGAGGAAGGACCCCTGCCATGTATAATCTGAAAACGTTGCTGTTTTAAGCAGGCAATTTATTTATTTATGGGCCATTTGACAAAACGTGGTACATTTAGGATCAGTTATTGGAGCACCATGTTGTGAATAATGACAGTTAAACGTTGCTTTTTAAAATCACAGCACAGTCTTAACATGTCTTTTCAGGGCACAAGCACAGATACGTTGCCGCTAGATATATTTCTCTTTGAGCAAGACCTTTGATAATTTATTTACACAAAAACCCTGTATAGTGTAATATGTAGAACATGTCCATATTGTAAACAGATTTAACAAGTGGCACTGGGAGTTAGGTCAACATAAATACCCTAACATGACATAAATACCCTAACATGACATAAATACCCTAACATGAGGCTAGCTGTAGACTACAAGAAAACTAGTCCTATGTGAAAGCCGAAAGCCCATTAATCCAAATCGCCATTAGCTTCAATTTTGGTCTGAAAGAAAAAAAAAAACCCACAAAAACAATTCTAAAACAAATAAACAGCTTTAGTTTGCTCACAACCCCCTAAATCAAATGTCTCAGGTGTTTATTCATGGTTTGGTAACTTCTTTGGGTGAGTTTTTACTACCTGAGAAAATGTGGTCATGACGGTTTGGAGTGAATAGCTCTGAGAATCTAACCCTATGTCTCTGCTCCTTGATGTTGTGTTTCGTGCGTTCCTTAATGAAAGTGTCCTCGAGCAGAGCACTTCATAGTGAAAGGCATGTCAGGGCAGTGGACTCGATATATCGATAGCTTAGTAAGAGGTTAGATGTGTTATAAACCTAGGTCGTTTTAGTATCACCTACAAAGCAACACCTCATACTAGTGCTAATATAGATTTGACAAGATCTCTATGAGAAGGGTCATACGTTATGATGTGCAATGTTCTCCTAAACACAGCTTAACATGTTTCTAGAAAGGCAAATGGCAAGTCAATACAAGCCCAAACATGTCTGCGAATCACAAGGCAGGGCCCATCTGCAGCAGTCCAATTTGTTGCCAGTTGCTAAAAGGACACTCAGCTTCACAGGAGCAAGTGTAGCAGAGGCAGAAATAGAAAGCAACAACAGACAACTAGAACTGCACATAACTGACTTGCTACTGCCACATAGAAATGAGATGGAGGACCACTCAGTCTGTCACACAATTCCATATTTTTCCCTGTTTTAAAATACAAAAATCTAGATTGATCACTTATTTTTAATTTAAAAAAACAGCTTTCTTTAAAAGTTTAAGCATCTAACGGAGTAAAGGTGGGTATTACAGGGAGTGGTCCATGCTTGCCAGGGTTAGGGTTAGGAGTATCTTTCCGACATCCACTGTAGAGCTCCTGTGTGTAAAGAGACAACTGGCTTAGTCGTGGGATCAGAGGATGCCAATTCACCTTCAGTTCTGCTGAGCTGCTGTGGGGAATTGCTGCAGTGAGGGAACATAATTAAGCATTCTAACCTGGGGAGAAATGTGGGTAAAATGATTGGGCACACTAAATTATATTTGTAACATAGCAGCAGTGTGGAGTAGTGGTTAGGGCTCTGGACTCTTGACCAGAGGGTTGTGGGTTCAATCCCCAGTGGGGGACACTGCTGTTGTACCCTTGAGCAAGGTACTTTACCTAGATTGCTCCAGTAAAAACCCAACTGTATAAATGGGTAATTGTATGTAAAAATAATGTGATATCTGTATAATGTGAAATAATGTATAATGTGATATCTTGTAACAATTGTAAGTCGCCCTGGATAAGGGCGTCTGCTAAGAAATAAATAATAATAATAATAATAATAATAATAATAATAATGACATAAAACAGTACTATAAAAGTTCAAGGTCCGTATACAATAGATTCAACAGCAAGCTATTCATTTCAGTCTTACAGAGCAAATCAGAACAAATGGAATGTTATAAGCATTACACTATCTGAACATTCTCAGAATAAAATAATAAAATCAGCTGTCACATCATTGTTTTTGCATCCATGTAAAGGTAGATGGTTCTGAATAAATACAATCTTATACAATGCAGTTTCCTTTTTTAAAACCAAGAACAATTGTATTTAGTTAGTTCTGGTAGTTTGCCCTGTAGCCACTGCTACATATAGTGCCGCATTATATAAAAACACAAAAATAATTACCTGTCCAGGTAATTGGTGTATTTGTTCTTTAATTACATGCTTTGAAAATATAAGACATGCATAATATTTAGCATTATGTATTTATAAAGAAGTTCATAGTTTCAATGATTGGGGAAGGGGATTATTTTGTTGTCCCCCAAATTGATTGATTGATTGATTGATTGATTGATTAATTAAACCTGGTTTTGTTCCGTCCAGCTGTAAAGAGTACAGCTAGCAGTTCAGGTGTGTGTGGGACGAGAGATTTGTTCTCTATTTTTTGGTTTAACGAAATAATTTGTCCTGTATATATATATTGGTGCTGTTTCTGCTGGATCCAATTATTTCTCCTGTGTTGTATGTGCAAGACCACCTACCAGTAAGAATCACCCAGTATTTGTTTCCTCCATTTATTTTGCGCTGGTGAACGGTGTTGATGTGTTTCTGACTGTAAGGATGTGTTTTGTTTTTCTGTTTTAAAATATTTAAATTTCTTATCATTAAGCGCTCTGTGTGGAACGCTACATAAGAATACTATGTTTGACAAAGATCTTTTGCTTGATAAACTAAAATTGGGTTATTTGAATCCAACTCTGAATCTGAACCTTGCTGAGATTAGTGCAATTTCAAATGAAGGTAGTATATTTTTAGCTGGTTGTGATTGTTGGATAATTTCCCTCTCTTTTATTCTGAGAGTTTTGCAAACTTTAAAATGAAGGGTCTTGTAACGCAAGATTTTCAAGTATTCAAGTATTTTACAGCCTGATTTAATATAATGATATGATATGATCATTCACAAACATCCAGTTTTAAACTGATTGATCACACAACAGTTTCCGTGTTTAAGATGCACATTGGTCTTCTTTGGAAAAACATTGTATCATATGTACAGATAAGTTAATATTTGGTTTAATTGAAAATATATTTTATTTCATTGCAAATTAATATAAAATGTGCTTTTTTTTTAAAATTTATTCGTCGCCAATTTTTTTTTTACCCCCGTTTTCTCCCCAATTTAGCATGCCCAATTATTATCTGTATCCTTGGCTCACCGCTTGCAACCCCCTCGCCGACTCGGGAAACGGCGGCTGGAACACGCGTCCTCCGAAACGTGCTCCTGCCAAGCCGTCATTTTTCGTACTGCAGATCCACAGCAATGCCACCAGCCCTATAGTGCCGGAGGACAACACAGATCTGGCAGCTCCACTGCAGAACCACAGGTGCCCTATCGGCCACAGGGGTCGCTGATGTGCGGTAAGCCGTGGATTCCCCTGCCAACCTAAGTCCCTACCCGGGCAGCGCTCGGCCAATTGTGCGCCACCCCCTAGGAACTCCCGGTCACGGTTGGCTGTGACATAGCCTGGATTCGAACTTGCGATCTCCAGGCTATAGGGCGCATCCTGCACTCCGCGCAGAGCCCTTTTACTGGATGCACCACTCGGGAGCCCTCATTTGTTTTAATGAGACAAAGCTTTGGAGGGTCACCTCACCACAAAAGAATGCTAACCTCTGGAATGACAGTTTTATCATACACACTGCGCCCCCAGCTTCAAGAGAAAATAGAGCTACGTGAAGCTGTCACAAATATCTGAAAGACACTAAAAACATATTTCAAGAAAGACTGGAACACAACAGAAAAGCGGGATAACACTGTTCTGTGGTAAACCCCCTGTAGGTCCAGCTAGCTCAATAAACACATACAATTAAATATTCACAGCTCTCTGTCTTTATGTTCAGGGCCAGGTCTACTCTCCTGAAGCATAACCAATATCTGCCAACTACATCTCCCATTAACCTTAGGGGTCATTTAAAGGTGCAATGGTAATTATTATTTATTTCTTAGCAGACGCCCTTATCCAGGGCGACTTACAATTGTTACAAGATATCACATTATTTTTTACATACAATTACCCATTTATACAGTTGGGTTTTTACTGGAGCAATCTAGGTAAAGTACCTTGCTCAAGGGTACAGCAGCAGTGTTCTCCACCTGGGATTCAACCCACAACCCTCCTAGTCAAGAGTCCAGAGCCCTAACCACTACTCCACACTGCTGCTAATACACAATAGACGAGCAGTTAAGTAACTCTTAAAGGGGTGACAGCACTATATAATAGTGGTTTGTTACATTAATATGGATTGTTTTTAACTTGTCTAGACATACTAGCTCTTTAATAATATAAAATCCTGCACTACTTAGAGCTTCCCTTATTGATGAAGATTGTCTATTTAGTGCTTGCAGTAAATATTTGGTTGGTTGATTGCTTAAAGCTGTAATGCACATCAATAAATTGCACCACAAGCAAAAAACGTGAACCAACATGTTCAACCTTGTTAGTAAAAGGATATCTGTAAAACATTTAATAATACATCAGAAAATCAGCTCAAAGTTAGTAGATTCAGAGTATGTATTATGAATTCTGAAAACTGCTCAGCAATGTAATAGTTTCCTTGGAGATATCCATGGACTGGCAACTTCATGAATTCAGTTTTTATACGGCAAAAAAAAAAAAAAAAACATTAGATTGCCTGGCCTTGGTAACACATTTTATACATGTAGGCAATATACTATCACCTGTGTTAGAAAACAATTCAGTACCCTTACCAATCACCTTCCAGCACTAGTGGGCTCCTATCAGACAGTAGATGCCCACTGCTGTGTCACAGCATCTACTGTGAATCAAATTTAAAACCAATCTGCACCAGTACTGTATCAGCGTTTTCATTTTGACTTCCTGTATTGAAAGCTCAGTTCACATCTATTGGACAGCAAATATGAAACTAAGACACAATTGGTCCAAAATTATTTTATTATCCACCAAATACAAATATTTTGCACCAACAAAAGCTACCAGTCTTGAACTGCCTGCCTGCCAGCTCGACTGGAGCTCAGCATTTGTCAACAAACCAAGACACAGAAAGTTCAGTAATATTGCTCCCTTCAGATATCTGGCACTGCCCAAGCGTTGCAATCGTTACAGCTCCTTCCTTAATTCAATAAAGACATTCAGATTATTTCCAAATTAATACAAGCTAATTGCCTTTTGAAAACAAATATTTGAACCAGACTACAGTTCACAGCATTTATAATCCAGCTGGACTGGTATCTCAAGGTCATTGTTTGTTATCTTATATTCATTGTTCATTTCCTTTTATATGACACTGTGAGCTGTGCCTATACATCCTCTGCAAATACATATTTTAATGAAAAAAAATGATGTCATGTTAATATTGCAATCTGTTAGCTGGAGTTATTGATCTGCTCTCAGTGTGGATCTCAAAAGCTGTATCAGATGCAGAGCCTCTCAGTGTACATGTGGGCCTGCAGAGTATCAGATGAAACAGCAAGGCTGCTGAAGTGAAATAGATCCAAAAGAAATTAGTCCAACATGTGATTCCCCCAGCATGTGGGCGCAGTTAGCAATCTAATTCAATTTTTATGAGCTCTAGGAACAATGTGAAATTCATCTCCTTGGATTAACAAATTGCTGATATGACCGGGTTACTTGCTAGCTCTCTGTAATGAGCTTTGTGTGGCTTATCTATATGGGAGCTCTGACGGTGAGAAAGATTTCCTTCGCAGTTGCCCTGCTTTTGTGTGTCCCTCTCTATTTACAGCACCGTTTCAGTTATTCGTGTTCTTGTTTTGCTATCCACAATGTTAAGCGAAGGGCCTTCAGAGGCAGAAGTAATAGCAAACCTTTTTGTTAGCTGGATAGTGTATGAAAAGAGTTTAAATAAAAAAAAAATGTGATTCGGTACCACGACACACAAAAGCATACAGGGACACATTTTGATCACGGCTCAAGGTGCAATGCAAACACTAATATCATACGTAGCACTCTTAAAGAACTGAAAAACAGATATCATTAGAGTCCTATCCCAGGACCGGCAGGCAGAATTTACAAACCAAAAATATTTATGCTGTCATCCAATCTTTTACTAGCTTGTAATGGACTCCTATCCCTCTATTATCCTATATATAGTACTATAAAATATGTGTGTTACAGGTCATTTTCATACACTGATCAGGCGAACAAAAGCTCAACAGGTGGCCTCCATTCACACTTTCTCTAAGCCAGTGAGACCACAAAGGCCAACGTTGTTGTCTGTGTGTCGCCAGCCAAGAACAATGAGTTGGTGTGAGCAGGACTGACTCTCACTGCCCTTCAAGTGGGCACACCCCGTGAAAATGATCACCATTTCTTTCTTTGCTTAGAAATAGAGAGACAACCAAAATTAACAAGTATACCAATGATGCCTGACTTGTAGGACAACCTGTATATGCTGAATAGCTTGGAAAGTAGAACGAAAAATAATCTGTGAATTGGAATTTACTTTCCACTTTAACTTTCTTTATACTTTATCGCTAATGTACTGTATCTATTGGAGTGCTACAAGCTATTGTAAAAGTACCAGGATGGAAGTGAAAATGTTGGATGCTTTGCTGTAATCTTGCTCACCCAGCAAGGGGCTATGGTTGATTTACAGATGCCACAGGGACTTAACATTTCACTAATGCACACAGATTACAGTCACCAAAGGCCCTGATGCCCTTAGCAGTTACAGGATTTGCAGGTTTCTTCCATCCCCCCATTAATAAAGTTAGGAAGAGGAATAAAATATCAATTATGCCTCCAAGGTGAAAGCCTAGGAAGACTGCCAGAAATACCATAAACTATCAGACCCTGTCAGAATCAGTTTAGTAACCTAGCAACACATTAAGAAAAGACACTTGAGTGATTCCTTTTAAACATCTCTTGTGTTATGGAAACAAAACTGTGATATTAAGACCCAGTAGACAATTGGTTTTGTTTTAATGACAACGGGGGGGTGGGGGGGTGGGGAGGAGCATGTGGCAAGGGTAGTGCCTCCATTTCTTAACAGCTTGCAAGTGTTGCAAGAAGGCGGCAGAGACACTGGACTACTGCGAAGCAAAAATAGCTGCCGTTTATTTTCAAAGATGAACAGGAAGAGGCAACAATAATGGAGTAACTATTTACAGCAGTTGGCCAATTACGACATAAAATGAAAGAAAACTAAATACTAAGGCAAAGAAAATACAGTAGCTGGAAACTGCAACTGTAAGGTATCTATAGGAACCCAAGGCTTAACTAACTGGAGCTCAGGAATCCCTAGTCCCCCCCCCCCCCCCTTGAATTTACCAATATAAAATATATAAAACTATTTACAATCTCAATTAAAACCAGTATACAAATAATAATACATCAAGTAGTCATATTAGACTGAAAAAGCATGCACAACGCGCTCATGCCCTCAGTTCCCTGCAGTGCACGCTAACAATACAGGTATGGTCAGTTTACCTTTGCTCTTCTTGTGTTTTGCACAGGGCATTTCCTTTTTTTTTTTTATAAATTTAGTCGTCGCCAATTATTTTTACCCCGGTTTTCACCCCAATTTAGCATGCCCAATTATGATCTGTATCCCCGGCTCACCGCTCGCAACCCCCCCGCCGACTCAGGAAACGGAGGCTGAAACACGCGTCCTCCGAAACGTGCTCCTTCCAAGCCGTCATTTTTCGCACTGCAGATCCACAGCAATGCTACCAGACCTATAGTGCCGGAGGACAACACAGATCTGCCGGCTCCGCTGCAGAGCCACAGGCGCCCTATCGGCCACAGGGGTCGCTGATGCGCGGTGAGCCGTGGATTCCCCTGCCGACCTAAGCCCTCCCTACCCGGGCAGCGCTCAGCCAATTGTGCGCCGCCCCCTAGGAACTCTCGGTCACGGTCAGCTGTGACATAGCCTGGATTCGAACCAGCGATCTCCAGGCTATAGGGCACATCCTGCGAGGAGCGCCTTTACTGGATGCGCCACTCGGGAGCCCCTGCACAGGGCATTTCCAATTAAAAATAAACAGATAACTTACAGTGTATAGAGACGCTGCGAGTTCATTGACATTAGGCCCCTGTTCAGTGCACTCCGCCATCCTTGCTGTGCGCTTAGGACTTAGTTAATGTTACTTTCCTCTTTGTTTTTCAAGTTCCTGTTTGTCTATGCCTCCTGAACACAGGACCCCCAACTTCATGTATTTTCATATGTATTTGGCTTTAGAACATAAGAACATAGGACACGTTTGGGACTTGTTAGCACACCATTTCCCCTACTGGGGAGGACTAATTTAAAGCCCATAATTTAAAGCCCATAGTCTTTTTTTTAAATGCTTTACATCTTAGTACTTCACCTTATTTTATGCCCTCTTGTTCTCTGTGCTAAATTTGAAATAGTGTCTTGGGTTAACTTTATCTATACCCAGTGCTTAATTTGTGCTGGGGCTAGCTGGGGCTCAGCCTTGCTACCTCTAGACTCAGCAGTAAATAGCCCCGACACCTCTTGGCTCGCCGCAATTTAGTTATTAAAGTAAATCTCTCAATTTGGTTTTTCTTAAAATTCTCAACACAGTATCCATTCTGAAAGTCTTTTTGTGCACAAGAGACGCAAGCAGCAGCAAGGCAGCGATCTGCCTCCACGCGCACATCACATGACTCACTCAGCTGCTAGCTCGCTTTGACGTTTTTTTTTTTTTTTAATCACCGTAAAACAATTTAATCTGCCGGCCCGGGTTTTTTATGTGGTACGAAAGGTTTGTGTTGTTATCATATAACACAGGGATATTAAATCTTATACGTTTCTAAAGATTATTGCTGCAGTATCCTCACTTGCCCAGTTTAGGCGACAACACAGATCAAAACATTAGAAAATACTGCAACTGTCTGCCAACACCTCACCCAAGTTCACCGCGTGTGAGTCCAGCGAGATGAGAATAGGAGACGTGAGATAGAAGCAGAGAAATAAAAACTGGAATTTGTGTAACAAAGTTAAAATTAAGAGTGTGGTGCTGCATAAAGTAATGGTCATTAAAATAATAATAATGAAATCGCAAAATCAATCAAGCACCAAGGAAATGTTTTTAAATAACTAAAAAGACAGACTGTTACATTCAAATAGTTGCAGTATAGTTCTGAATGTATTATCTGTGCTGTTAAAGAAAGAAATAATCTGGGAACAAATTAAGAGGGCTGTATAAAGCAGTTTACGCTGAAAACACGACTAAGGTAAGAAACCCTATTGTATACTGTTACCTGTATCTTTCTGTTTACCATAACTAGCTCAGACACCTGTATATACTGTGTATGGCAGCCTGAGCTAGTATAAAAGTCTCTGTGTGGTAGTAAAATTGCCATAATCAGTAAAACAAACAAAAGAAAAATGCACCAGCTAGGCCTACTACTTTGTATATGATATAAAATAGGTTGTAAACACTTGTAGCAGTAGTACTTGGAGTGTATGAAGACAATAATACCGCCGCACGTTCAAAGTCATAAGTTTCAAAATTAAAATTTAATTTAATAAAATATATATATATATATCTCTTAGAAAACAGGTTGTGCACCTCAGGTAAATATCTGGCCAATTCAAGATGCGATGGGGATTTATACAAAGCATTACACATAATATATCAAATACCCAGGTTTCAGTTCTGTGTTGTTCCAATGTTATGAACTCAGTTTGGTGATGCACATGAATAAAAACAAAGACTTGTGATATTTGAGAAGATGTGTAGATTTACAGCTAGAAGAGGAATATTTATATTTGGTTCTCTCAATTTATCCTATGGAGGAAGACTGTTCTCTTGGTAAATCCCTTGTGCAATTAAAGCCAGCTGTGCTGGTAGAAATTCGCCTGGGTTTCCAAAGTTGTGTAAGTAAATGACTTCAGATGTAATAAGCAAGGCTTTCACATTTCCCTTGTTGCTTCTCAGACATTTTCATTTTGACTCAGGTGAAGCACATTTAACCTGGCACAACAATATGGGTTTGAATGAAATAGTTTCTTCACCCCATTCACTTACTCTGTTACAGGTAAAACTGTAGGTAGTTTACCATTACATATAGTAGTTTACATTTGTTACTGTTGGTTATGATTGATAGTTTTTAACTATGTACTAAGAGGTAGAAGAACCAAATAAATATGATATGAATACAAAAACTACACAAATTCATAGGTGGTCTTAGTATGGGGGGGTTGGGTGGTGAGCAGGGACTGATTTACAGTCCAGCAAGGGAAAGCATTGTGCTTTCTTTGCCATATATTTTGAGACAATTATATGACTAACATATGCAGTACAAGGTACTTATGGTTTAATTTATTCGATATATAGTTTTTACCTTTTAAGATGGAAATGTGTGTAAATATTGAAATAGATTTAGACAGCAAGCAAAGTCTCATACCTACCAATATAATCACCTCTCCTGAATATTGCTCTGATATCATAGTTAAAATATGAGGAGCTGTTTGCCCCAGGGTATTATTTCAGCTAGTGGGGACCTTGGAATTGCAATTTACTGTTTTTGTTCTCTATTAAGTTACCCAGTATAACAGTATAACCTCCCTTTCATTATCTAGACCGAGCTTTTTTTTCTGTTGGTTCAGAACTAGCACAGAATCTGCCCTGTGACCAGTGTTTCCATTTCAAAATGTTTGCTTACTTCATACATAATACAAAACCAAAAGCTTTCAGAGGGTTATCAAAACTTGATATCAAGTGGCATATACTGTGATATAGAAGGCACACTTCTTGTTTCCCATTCCATAGTAATCCAGCCAGAACCGTCCTGCAGAGTGGTGTTGAATGCACTCCATGTATAATGATACTATGGATTTAGAATGTCAGAATATGGATTTTCCGTAGTCCCAGCCTCACTCTGCTAGGTTGGTGTGATGCAAATGTAACCAGGCACCCTACGGGAAATCGGTCAGGTGTGGAACAAAATTCAAAGAAAATTTGGTAGTCCAACTACACCAGGGTGGAATTTCTACCCAAAATGTATTGCTGGGGTTAATTTACTCACCCACTCAGGTTCTTTATATTTAGCACTGGAAGGAGTATTGGAACACAGTTCATGCAGAGACAGGACACAGGAGTAGGCTTGTTAACAATATTTATTGTGGGATATAGGAGCTTAAAAAAGGAGGGGGAAGCACAAACACACTAAGGGGCAAACAGGATACAAAAGGGCTAACATACAATAAAAATACTAGCTATCAAAACTAAAATGCAATAAAAATAAAACAGGAGTAGATAAAGAAAACATACACAAACAGATCAACAGATCAGCTGCAATGTATTGTTTCAACCGAAGAAAACAAACAATGGTGTTCTGTCATTCATAAAAAGTCCACGGACTGACTATAGTGTCTATTTAAAAGTCCCAGTACACAGATGCAAGCGAGCTTCAGCAAGATCGATGCAGACATAGGACTGGAACGCTGGATAGTCAAGAGCAATCAATCTCTTATGCAACTTGTTTTATTCTATTCAATCGGCCCTTAACACAAAGACAGCTGCGCCAGATCCACAACACAAAGCAGTATGCATGCTAGCTGTATTGTGAGCCTTTTAAACCCGACCAGAGGTTTACTAACAAGCAAAAGACTGACCTTCATTAAAAGCATGTGAAATCAATTCCTAACTGGTTAGCTGAAGGTTGTTTTAGCCATAACAAATCCATGCAAACGACTAAAAATGTATATAAATAAACAAAGTGCACGACAAAAGAAACGTGATAAATCAAACTAAAGTAATAATTAAATAAAGTGAAATTAAAATACAATAACACAATGAGAATTAAGTGAATAATACATGTGCAAATAAAAAAAAAGAAATAAACAATAAATTTGTGTAGTGGGGCTTTACACACACCTACATCACAGGAAGTGATAAGAAGCAAGGAAGTAGCAACTTTTTAATTCTATTGTATTTTAAAAAGTCCATAATTAAAAAACAAAGATTATATCAGTGATAATGTTACTTAAATGAATACGGTAAGAAAGTAGTTTCCATAGCCAAAGTTATCACTAAGAAAAGTTGTACTTGCTAACATATTAAAAATATTAGTAAAGTTGTTTTTTTTTATTGTGGATAATTAGGACAAGAAAAATAAAAAGGCTGATATGTGAAGAATCATCAATTGTCCTGGTCTCGAAATTTTATCTAAGATCAATAGATAATTACCTTGTGAACAGAACATACATTTTTTATTTCATTTTCCCCCTGTTGGGCCATCCTCCAGCTTGGATCACCAGAGGTTTTCTCCCATGTGGTATTCTTCCCCACTGAGCTGTTGGAGAAATATAAAAAATAGAAATGCAGATGTAAGTACAAACATTGCATTTGTGGCATGAGTTAAAATCTGTTAAGTACATGAATAACACTAATAAAATAAAGAAATATTGTGCTATTGGAACAGATAGTGTCTTTTGGGGTCAAGTGTTAAGCCTAGCCTTTAGAAATCTTGCCACCAGGGCTTTTTTGAGTTAACAGTTTGAGTTTTCAATTCTAAAATGGTTACAATATTGTTACAATAAACGTTGATTTTCTGTTATTCCTGATATAGTGCCTAATTTAATGAAAAACATCAGTTTAAGTGCTGTTTACGTTTAAATACACAAATTATTTGACAGAAGTTTTTCCTTGTGCAATTTTTTATTATAGCAACCTGATAATCTTTGGCCTGTTGATATAAGCCCTAGTCAAGATGCAGTTGACTGATCCTGAATTAATAACTTCTAATAAATAACATTAGTAGTGTTACAGAGGTCACATGATCAACCTCATTTGCGTCTCTAATTCAGGGCAATGCCAAATCTAATTGGGTTAGACAGGTCCTTATAAATGGATCGGAACTGTGTATATTATTTTGTTTTCTGTACATTTTTGTAGTGTGGGACTGGTGTTTTCAGGGCCAGTCTTGGGGATGTGGAAAGGGCCTTGGAGATCAATGGTATACATTACAGTTATGATTGATCTTTGCTGTTAGCATGGGGCAAGGACCTGGGGACAACCTGAATATTTTCTTTATGACTATTACTTTTATAATGAATCCAGCATGCTTTATGTCCTCGTAAAAAGTAAGACACCATAAAGAAACATGTGGGATAACCAGTTATTTGACTGCTTATGGTCAAAGACGGATGATCTTTGATCTCTGTTAGGTAGAGGAAATGCAGGAACCCAATCAGTTCAATGCTTTAGGTCAGGGATACTCAAGTCATTTTTTTTGATGAGACGTTTTATGAATTGCATAACATGACACAGGCTGGACGCACATAGACTGGATAAAATATTAGAAAAATCTATCAAAGCAGTGCTAATAGGATGCAGCAAAGTACTGTACAACAAACCAATGAAGTAATCGGAACATTAAAGTAATTACATTCTAAACAAGACTGATTTGTTTGCACTATCATATTGAGCAATCATTTTGCTATGAATGTACAACAAAAAAAACCCAAAATAATCACGATCTTACTTGTATTAGTGACCTACAGACCTGCTGTTACTACCAGTATTTTGAAAATGTATGTACTAAACATTTTGACTGGGTCATTTTGAGTATGTAGACTACCATAAGGATAAGATTTGATGAAGCTACGGTTCTGTAGGAAAGCTTGTATATATTACATACTCACCTGTATAATAGGTTTATAATAAATATATAAGCAGTCAACAATGTTTAGCCAATAAGTAAGGGATACACAGAGCTTTCTTATAGTGTGTTGGTATTTTTCTTTTTGGTTTGTTCAAATTTTTTTGTAACACTATGGTCAGGTTTTTTTTTTTGTTTTCCTTGTTTTTTTTAATAATATTTTTGGTGGCCAAATGAGGCAGGCTGCACTTTATGGAAACCCAGTTTAAGAAAGCTGCACAATATCAATAGTCGTGCAAGGCCAAATTGGAATCCAGACAGAAACATTTAAATATACCCCCCTAAAAGAAAATTACATGGAAACCCAAATTACCTGAAAGGTACTACCTAAAAGGGCTTATAGTGATTTTTCCATGGAAATGTTTCAAATCTAGTTTTAAAATCGATTCCCTACCATTTAGCCGTTTGAATGCACCCACATCGTTGTGTGATTCAGTATGTTTTTTGATTTTCTCCTTACCTGAAATGTCAAATGTCATCTCAACCGTGCAACCCACAAAATGGTTAATGAGTACTGAAGATCAACAGACGTCCTTCGTCTGTGCTGCTGAGCTTCTTTTTACCTGGCAAACCTTAGCAGAGGATGTTGCAAAGTTACTAAATCCCTGAGGAGAGAGTTCAGCACAAGCGGTCTCCACCTGGGCTCACCTGACCAGTAGGAGTTGCTGTGGCTCAGTGAAGCGAGACACAGCAATGCCTCCCCAGCCCGTGGGAGTTCAATGATCCAAGCTGCAGTGCTTTGACAAGGTGAGTGAAAGGGAACCCTCTCAACGTTTAATTTCTAATCTTAAAGTGAGTTATGCAGTGAGATCAGAGAGTGAATAAAATAGTTAATCAGTCTGTGCACTGATAAGGGGAGCAGTGGACATTATATTTAAAGTTAACAGGAAGGATTAAAAAAAGAAAAAAATTATGATGATTACATGCTCCTAATAAGCACCTAATTTATTTCTCCTAAAAGCAGGAATTTTAGAGAAAACGCGCTCTGTTGCCTCAGACCAATCTTTCCAATTACGATGAGCCATTTTCCTGAAAAACAGAAGCAGTCACACATAATTGACCTTTCCTATTGTCTTTGGTTTGATGAACCTCAATTACTTTCTACAGCATCTGAGGCTATATCCACAATAAATGGTGTGCATAATATTCTAGGCCTTCTCATCTCTCTCTCTCTCTCTCTCTCTCTCTCTCTCTCTTAATATAACTTATTCTCAGCCAGTAATTGCTGTGTTAAAACAACTTGAGTGATAAAGCAGCGATTAGATTGACTGATGTGTATCGCACGCTGTGAAACTTTACTTGACGGTTGAGGCTATTTTGTGAGGCTGCCTTGCTGTCGACTCTGTCTAATCTGAATGTTTGCTGGTCCTGGGATGGATGACAGCCGATTGGATTTGTAGTCAGTAGGGTCTCAGCAGAGATTTACTGCCTTATTAATAGCCTCATTAATCAGTGTGTTGAAACCTAAGTATAGGCATTGCTTGTTTTAAGAAACCCTTCACTGGCCCATAGGCATCATTAACACAGACTTAAGGATTCAGGTCAGGTTTTCAAGCGCCCATTGGGAATGACAGCTTGAAGAAGTTTGGCCCTTTAAGACCCTGACTTCTATCTTGCACCCACAGGTTAATTATTCTGTAGATTACAAAGAGAAATGAAGGACACTGGTCAATAAGCAAAAACATACCTCACTTTCTCATAGCATTAACCTGACCCTCATCATTAAGTACAAGTAAGATATTTGACCTTATTTCCACATTAAAAAAAATAAAGAAATGGCTGGAAGCTTATGCAAAGCCACCACATTTGTATTATATACATTTCAGTTATATCATTGTTTTATAAGTTTATTGCTAGCTTAGGGATTTGTTAGTAGTTGGCTAATAGGTGAGATTTCTTTTTTTTAATCGTGTCAGGAAGTACAGGTATATGCTCTGGGTCTTTGTGCTGGCTCTGCGGCTTCATCTCCCTTCTAAGTCTCCATCTACCAAAACAAAACAACACACACAAAAACAGCATCTGGCTTGTTAGAATCAGCGTAAGGGGCCGTACTCCCGTAGCTGTGTCCCCTTTGTACTGCCAAACTCCTCCCCGTGATCAGTGCAGCACCACGCTCTATCCAATCGCTGCACGCTACGGTCTTTTCCCAAGACTACCGGTTCGAGTCGACCCATCCCTGTGAAAGGGTACCACCAACCTTACTTTGCGCCCTTCCTGGTCGGGAGGTAGATTTGCAGCTCAGATTCCTTCTCTCCCGTATCCACTTGGCTATTACACTTTTTAACTAAACCACTGCTGTCCACTTTAAGAGGCATTAATCATTTAATGATATTATGCATTCACATTTGATTCTACATTTTCTACAGTAGTGTTGCTAGGTTTACTGTTCTTCAGAGACAATGAATTGATTTTGGATTCTGCATTTTTTGATCTCAAAGAACGACTAGGAACATAGGAGTTGGTAGTTCTTGGAGACAGGATGGCCCTATGAAAGTTAAAAGTTATTACAGAAACTTTAAAATCAATCTAGTAGCTCACCGGTAACCAATGTAAGGACCTGTGCACTGGAGTAATGTGCTGAGAACGAAGAGTATGAGAAAGCAGTCTGGCAGCTGCGTTCTGAACAAGCTGAAGCCTTCTGAGTTTAGTGGCAGGTATACCAACAAACAAAGAATGGCATTAATCAAGACGAGAAGTTATTAATGCATGTATCAACATCTCTGAATCCCTCACATCCAATATAGATTTTAATTTGGCAACATTTCTCAAATGACAAAAAAGCTATTCTAATATGGAAATCAAAAGAAAGCTCTGGGTCCAGAGTAACATCCAGGTTCTTCACTCTAGTGGAAGGTAAAATGGAATTGCCATCAAAATTAATACTGATTGGATTACATGATATGGGTATCCAGATCTTGCAGGGGCAGGGCAAGGGCCTGGGAGCATCATTCGCAGCTGTACAGAGCACAGTGGACCGGGCTTCAGTCCATGCAGTCTAGATAGTTTTAGCAGAGGAAAAGGGTTAATAATATTAAATAACACACTTCTTATAGTATTGAACAGTTTGTGTTATACCATGGACCTTTAGACTGCTGCCATATATTTCTTGAATGCCTTTAAGGAGAAGTAGGGATTGGTCTGTACCAGTATAGGAGCGTGCACAGCTACAGCGGGGGCAACTACACTCAGGCTAAGCCATCACCAAGCCATCACCAAGCCGTGCAGTAATCCGACTATGCCAGCTCTATAAAGAAAGAGCAACTAAAATGTAATGTTTGCCAATGTTGCCCTAGTTTAACAGCACAGGTTCTTCTATTGGGAAAGAGCAAGGCATGAATCACAAGGAAAGCAGAGGACAAGCAAAATGGAATTCAATGTTTTTATTAGTAAAACAAAATATGCTTTTCGCATTTACAAAAACAGACTATATCAAATGGATCCCTTTTTCAGGGATTTGTGAAAACAGAGGCATATTAGTTATCATCTACACAAATTAGACACCATCGTTATCATCTACACAAATTAGACACCATCGTTCACAAGTCAGCATCACAGTTTGTAAAGCACTGAAGGGCACCTAAACAGAATGAAACAATCCAGTTAGTGAATTGGAGATGTGGTTGAGGACTCGATCAACAAAATGTATTCAAATCAAAATAACTCGGTGCTCCAACTAAACTAAACAAAACCTAGCAAGTCCTCAATCTCGCCTCCAATGGAGTTCAGATACCGAGCATAAGGCATGTATTCCATTGACCTAAATAATCCCATTCTCACAGCTATCAAAGAAAGGAAATTGATTTTCATTGTACAGGTTAAATGATCACATAGGAGCCATTCTAGATCTCCCTCTACCCCTCTCATTACAGGTATGTAGCAGCAGTGGCAACACATAAGCTACAATTGCTATATGCGGATACACACCACCGCCAGTATATGCTACAGTTCTCAAAAACCCCTATCGCCGTTCCTACTTCCTAGCCCGGCAACCATGCTCACACAAATCTCGTTATCCTGAACATCCTCCCAGTGCTCCTTAATGAAGCTTTTTAAAGTATTCAGCTACAAACAATTGAACTAATTAATCAATTACAGTGTGGTTTTCTTACACACATTTACAAAACATATCAATATAAAATAATCAAAGTGCAATAGAAAAGCGACACATCTTAAAATAAAGTGCAAAGAAAGCTCAACCCTGTTACAGGTCTATCATGCTTCATGGCTTGGTAGCAGTTAATGCCCATTATTTAATATCCAGTGGCACTCACATACTGTACTGGCCACAATATAAGTATTGGTTGTACCATCTGGTCTTGAGAGATACAATGGCTAAGTAAAGCCAGCACTTGCATATTAATGGCTGCCACTGAGTTTCTTAGGGGTTTGCTTGGCATGACTTTTTAAAAGCTATTGATATAGATCAGATGTACAGAGCTAATGTGGCGTGCTGTGCTGAATCAATGGACTTATCAGACCTTATTCGGAGTGGGTTATAAAAGGTCTGTTGTGAAAAGCATCTCTTTACTTATATTTTTTGCCTTTCAGTTTGGATTAAAATCTTAAATAAGACTGTAAACTCCTGTAATTCTTATACATATGTAAATGCATATGATAAATATACCGTAGTTGCTATTGTATGAATAGCTCAAGCAGAAAATGGCATTGGCAACCGTTTGCAACAGGAGCACACAGGTAATTTATAGTTCCCCTTCTTAAGCACAATCAGCTGGGACAGCAAAAACGCCTCTTATCTCCAGTTGTTCCTTTGTATCCCTGTTAATTAAAAAGGCAAACAAGCTTGATGCTGAAGGGCATTCATAATATCAAAGCCCTTCCTGAACTTCACAGTACACGCCTGATAAATTAGTTTGAATGTTTATGATAAATCTCCCTCTATCTTTTTGCCATTCTTATAATAACTGTTTGACCTATCAAAGTGGCTGGGCAACGCGTGTCAGGCGCCTGTAGGTTGATTAAGCACTAAGCTCTGTGACTAAACTAAGATTAGACATGACGGTCTATCTGAATAATCACCTTGTGCAAAAGTTCTTTTCCCTCAACACTGTTGACACTTTATCTCCTCTCGTAGGATATTTATAGAAAGCTGCCAGCGTGTCCGCTTTCCATGTAACTCTTGTAATCAAAAGCCAATATTTAAATGGTCAGAAATAATGTCAGCACTAGAGATGGTTTGAGACACTCTAGCAATTAAATGGTGCATTAACCTTTTTGTAATAGGACCATTTGCCTTTCTATCTTAAAAAGCAAATCTGGAATCAAGGTGCTTTTTTTTATCATGCCATTTTTAGAATGATCTTTTGTAATGCCAGACAAAAATACTGGTAGCTTAAGTGGACTGGGATCAAACAATGTAGAATGTTTACTGTATGCAATGAAAGATAAACTACCTAACCTAACATGTACATTTAAAGGCCATAACTTCAATATGGTGTGCAATTTCTGGTTTTGTAACTTAAAGAGCAACTTGCTATGGATATAACCTATTATCTTCTTGTTTATATTCACTTTGTATATCTGCCTCTAGTGGATATATGGAACACATAGAACCTACATGCCACATAGAACAAACTCTGGTGAGTGTTGCAGGGGGACAGGCTAATGGTTACACTCTGGTGTACCAGCTGCACTTGGAGAGAAGATATTTTTGAGAGCTATATAGGCCACAGGGGTGCTTTTAACTTTTAAAAAGTGACCAGGATGTAACAGAAAATGATAAGTGAAACTAAACAACAACAAGAACACATTAGTTAATGTATCTGTGATATTTCAGATCTATATCAAGTTTCTCTTTAAGGAGGGCATTAATTTTGAATACCCATTAAGCTTTGAAAAAACAACCCTTTTATTAATAACATTGAATACATAGTTTGTAATACAGGCCACGGGATATTAGGATATCTGTCTTTTCCATTTCCATTTTAAAACAAACTTTGTTTCTCATTAAAAGCCACACTACTACACTGAGCAGCCAAAATATTGTTCTCATTTTTTAATGTATATTTGATCTGTTGTGTCTTTTTTAAATAAGTTACTAAATCCTAATCATCTTGCTCGGTTGCTTGACATCAGAATAACACAAAAATAGAAACTTACCACAAACACCATACGTAGCTGCAATGACATTTGTCTAAAAAAAAACAGTTGAAGACTCTTGAATAGCTGGGCCTATGTGGACATCTGTGGGTGCTGACGGGAGCAGCTGCATCTCCCTGCAGGTGACTTTTGACCTTATATGTACCACCTGATCTGGCAGTTCCTGCCAATCGGATTCCTGAGGAGAGCCTGCCCTGGGTCTCTGGTGAGTATTCTGGCAGCTGTGCTTCCAGTCTATGGCAGTGATATGCTCATGACGCAGCTGAATCTGTCACAGTTGTTCTCATAACAAACTCAGCCATCACAGGCATGTGCTGTACTTAGCACAGAGAAACACAGAAGAGGCTTTGATTGGATGTCATACTCTGCCTGCCTGCAGTATACCGTTTTAGCTCACCAGGGTGTACATGTTAATTCGGTTGACTGGACTTAAAGGGCAGATTGGTACGGGGATGATCACAGTCTTAACTAATTTATTCTTCTTGTTGTTTAGGTTCACTTTGTATATCATTTTCTGTGTCATATTGGTAGCTTTTTAAAAGCTGTTTATAAAGCCCCCCAGTGGCCTCATACAGCAAGTGTACATTTAATAGACCATCTCAATATTTGTCATTTTATATCCTTTATATACCTACCTGCATGAAAACCTCTGGGTGTGAGAATTATTCAGTCAGTAATCACGGAAATAGAAACAACAGGCACTCGTGTGAAAATGTTAAACCACTTTGTGCTTTAATAAGGCATCTTAAACAACTTCTAAAAAGTTTCATGCATTTTACCATTTGTGGCTATGTGTTCCTGTTGTCTTACTATTTTAAATGAATTGCATATGTGGCCTATTAAAGTCATCAATTAAATTAGGCAATCACTAATTTGTCTATTTTGACAATTGTTCAAGATTTTCAGTTACAGTGGTTTGATTTCATATGCACAGCAAATACAACAGACACAGTGGGGTGTTCTAATACATGTGCTGCACACTACTGTAGCTCTGAATCATATCTTCTTGTACAGCAGGTACAACCACTGATCTGACCCCCTGAGACACTCTGCCCCTAGTAGATGTAAGAAATACATCAGTAAGAGATACAATGCATCACAATGTGGTGTTTCTTAAATCCAGTGTGGGAGGAGTGATGCATGGGATCAGATTAATGGTTACACTCCTGGTATACAAGCTGTACTTGGAGATCATGGCCCCCAGAATGGGATGACTGAAACAGAAAATGATATAGTTAATTGACACAACAAGAACAATACATTAGCTGAGATAAATGTGATATTTCATACTCACAGCAAATTGCTCTTTAAATGGTTCAAATAGAAATCTCCCTTCTCTTCCTGCGTGCCAGGCGTCTGTAGGGTGATTACACACACAGCTGTGTGACTGAATGAAGATTAAATACTGCTGCATTTGAACCTGCTTTATTGTGGCTTACTTTACTTTGTATATATATTCTGTTTTGGAAGGTTAATAACAGATTAATTAAATCCTCATCAGGATTAGTATATAGAGTTAAAGTGATTGTGGTTAACAATTTTCTCCGCCATGCACATCCATTTATTATTTACGTTTTAAAGGTGCAGTTTTGAAAGCAAAACATATTTTCATTTTAAACATGATATCTGGTACTACACTAGGTTACAGCAATCTCTGTTTGCAAGCCATGCTTTTAGCATGTCTTGCACTTCCTGGGTCATATCACCTGGAGGGTGAAATCATGCCCACTCCTTCACTGTTTTTTTTCCTATTAAAATTGCTGCTTCCCCTATTGACTCCGATGCTTTCAGCCAGTAACATGCTTTGACCCAGAAGACACTGCAGGGGTGAAATGACCAAGGAGGCAAGGAAGTAACAGACTTGGTTAATCAAGAACTTAGTGTAGTATGTAGCGGTTAAAATAAAATTGAAATTTTGGTGTTTCTTTTAAAATACCTAAATAGCTAATGGAAGTGAAATACCGCCCCTCTCTCTCTCTCAATTAAAGTATGCAAAATGATTTATGGAAATACTGTGTTAGATGCAATTGCTCTAAAGAGAGGCAGTAAGAACACCCACCACTGTTTAATAAAACAGACACCCAATTAGCACCCACAAATAGAACAGCCTATGATCTCCAATACTGGTATTCTGTTTTTCAAAAGACATATGTATTTATAGTCACACTGTAACAGAGTGAACAAAATGCATGGTACTGTTAGGTACAACCTAAATCTTTAGCTTTCGGGGTATGATTTTGTTTTTAATATAAATAAAAGCTGAAGTAAACCTCCAAGGAAGATGAAATGCCAACAAAGCTTAGGCAGATAAAACAACAGCAAAAGTTATGAAACCTGAGCTATTTAAATACAGGAAATTAACATTTTATAAACATCATTTGAAAGTGGGTGTTGGGAAGTTAAAAAAGAAAAAAAAAAACACCTCAAAGTTCAGGAGCTGTAAGTAATGAAATAACATATTAAATCTGAAAGCTGCCCTATTTAATGCTGTCTGTTTTGTACTACTTTCGGTCACTCTTTATTTTATTAAGTGTGAGCAAACGTTGTTAATTTTGAGCTAAGGGTTATACATTAAGATCTTTATAAACTAATGTAATTGGCAGTGTTGTGTGAGTCAGTGTTGGGCAGTCTGTTCCCTGTCGGTGAGATGAGGTTAAAAGCTCTATAGCCACAAATGCAGACGAGTCCAGCTCTTCTGCGTTGTGGTTAAGACGCCCGCTAATAAAAACCTGATTACAGTAACAATTTGAACCGATTTCAAATCTATGATCGACTGGGAATTGATAATCCATAGGGTTCTGATGTTTACAGTTTTAGCCGGCCTATTATATATTAACTAACAATGAACAGAAAAATAAATCATGTATATGTACATGTTTATTAGCTGGTTGTTAATAGTTAATAGAAGGCCCTTAAAATAAAGCATGACCCTACTTTCTAACACTAGTCTGTCGGCATTCCAGCTGATATTTCAAGTGCCTGTTTGTAAATTCATTGACAACTGCACCTGCTTTCCATGCAGTGGCAGGCACATACTCAGAGTATTTCTGTCTCTTACGTAAAGCGGTCCATAAATATTTGAGCACCTCTGGAACAAAGTCACTGCTCTCGAATTGCTCCAGGCTGCGTGTGTACCTGAAGAACTCCCATGACTATAAAAGGAATGATGGTAATACACTGAGAATGTGCTGTAGTGCACACATTGCCAGTCAAGCTTCCTATGGGGCAGTGTAGGGGAGATTATAAACACAGTTTAAAGTGACAGTTTAAATTCAGGCATAATTCAGGATCTACCACCAGGAGTGTTAACATACTTCTATTTTATTTTATTTGACTCCTATAGAGCGAGATTAAGTTATGATGATAAATTAACAGTGCTGAAACCTCATTGTAACAACATTTCTCAAACTCGGGTTTCGGGCCACTGTGGGGGTCGCAAAAAGGTTTTTAGGAAGGTTACCTGTGGAGTAAATTGCATTGAACACAACAAACCTAAGTCACTTTAAAGGGGTCCCCAGTTAATATAGAGGAAGAGTTAATATAGTTTGGTCTGCATTATAAATATCTTGATTTAAAACAATAAATAATACAAACATCCAGGAATTTCACTCTAAAGGAAGTTATATACCTAAATGACTGTTATTTCCAGGCCTGATGAAAATCCATCAGGACTGGTACAGTATTAGAGTATCATACCAGAAGAGACAATTGCATTTTTTGGTTCCACCCATTCAAAGTAAAATTGATAATATTTTGGCCACATTGCAGACATGGAATAAATTCTCAACAGTTTACCTCCTGCATGATTAGTGCCTGACACAGCAATTTCTAAAACCTGGCAAGGATACTTTTAATACTGATCTCTAACTTTCCTCCCATACTTTTTTTAATAACCCTGTAAAAACAGCAGTTATATACGGTACTTTACTGAAACTATCTTCTTTTAAACAAAGGAATCTTCTATTTAATCTAGTTGAGACTTTGATCTTCAAAATCAATTACTTAAAATACTGAGCTGAACATAATTTGACGGTTTCCTTTTGAGATATAAATTAGTTTCAAAGTCCAAATGCATCATACAATATCACATGACCCTGATTTTTGAAGGCTACTATTCTGCTTTCCTAATCTGCTAATAGAAATGTTTTGGTCACGAAACAGTGATTAAAATGGGTTCAGTATTATTCTTACAGCAGCAAAGTAGCTTCACTCAATGCATTTTTTTCTCATTTCCAGTATTTATTATGTTTGACAAAATCATTGAAAATACTTTACCTTGGGTACCGTATTCCAAAATTAGTGCTAATCAGTCTGTCAAACCACTCATATTTGTACCTAATTTAAGATAAATCTCAATCTACAATCTGTTAAGGCTGATGCCTATTGGGTTTGCACAATAAAAAAAAAAAAAGATGGAAAAGTTTCTTCCTCAACCTCTGACAAGAATTTCTAGCAGAACTATAGTATATTACTATATTTTTGTTTCATTTGAGGGTTTATTTCAACATGGATAATGTAGATCTTGGTCTCCATCAACATTATAAACAGGCACTGAAATTTCCACACCACAAAAAGTCATTTTTAAACTAAATGGGTATTACTGTCTTATAGTAATATCGATGAATGTAGTGCATCAGATGATTTGAGGATGGCTCTTGTGGATTGAAAGGCTCAACCTTCAAATTTCCCTCAGATTTGAAATATGTCAAATTTGGTTTGGGTAATTTTGAAAGTGATCCATTGAAGTAAACCATTACAGAAGGAACTGGCATCTGCTTTTCATTCCTGGTCCTCAATGACCCCAAACAAAACTGCTTTTTAAATTTATTTTTGTTCTCTTTATTAATTTGTTTTGCAAGTTGGTAATGAACATAGGGTTCTACAGAAACCACTGCATTTACACGCTGTTAAATCCTCAGAGGCTGTCTGTGTTGTTTTCAATGCATATTTAGTTCCTGGTCAAACATCTGGTGGTCTATGTGTCTCCAAACACTCTTCAACTTCTACTTGAGTTCATGAGTGGCCTGGGGTAGATGTCCATGGAGGTTTAGAATTCACTGTGACACCATTTGGAGAACACATACACACATTTGTGCGTACGTGGATGGCAGTTTAACGGAAAGTATTTTCTTTGAATCTTCAGTAACACCACACTTTAATATACGAGAGTCTCTTCAGACATTGGTGAAGATTGGATTGTTTTCCCCAGTGACACCCTGAAGTCTGATCTGCCTGGTCCAGTCATTCCATCTGCCATGGAAATAGCTATGTGCTGTAAATGCTGATAATATATAGACTCTATCTATCTATTTTTTTATGCAATGGGATCAAAACAATTGTGTATGCAGCTATATATTCAGTAAAAATCTGAATGAACATTCATTGGACTTTGATATGAAACATGATAACAGTTCCAGCATTTGAAAACCTCCCCTCTTCAAAGGGTTTATGCTGTACCCTGTGCTCTGGAATCATCTTTACTGTCTCCAAACTGCCTGTAATTCTGTTTGACATGTAGCTAAAATTTACTGCAAGGGATTATAAAGGACGTGGAGAAGATTAACTGTCAATGAACCTTGCAAACAAGCACAATATAATGTATTGCAATACACCAGGTGTTACGTTGAGATAAAACAAAGTACCACACATTGCAAAAATCAGTCCCCTTGTTTTTCTCATTGCGCAGTTGGTCACCATCAATTTTTAAGCTTTACAAATCGTTTATTTGTTTATTTATTACTAAAACGCTGATGGAACATAAACCAAATCATAATTGAACTAGAAAAATTACTCCCAAGCACAACTTTCACTTAATGTGGGAAAGAGACAACATAAAAAACATCTTCATTCATGAGAGAGACCTGCTGATCTGGGCAGAGGATTCATACTTTTGTTTAACACGTCCCTTTTCAATAATACGTCATGTTATTTATATGTATATAAATAACCCAATGAAATTACTCCTTCATTTGATGCTGCTCGATTTATTTAATCCATGCAACACTTTTGATATTGATATTAAAGTTTCCGGTTCCTTCAATCTGTGTGGTTTTAGAAAGGACAGATGTTGTGAGCTCAGGAACAGTAATATGCTGTGTTTGAACTGAACAACAGCACGTAACTTGTGTGTACCGTTGGCGGCGCTTTATAGAGCCGCCTCGGGAGAAGTAAAAATATCTGAAATAAGCGACTGTCCCAATTAAATGAGAGGCATTTGAGACAGCCTTAATCATACATTTTTTGTTTCTAAATGGAAAGAAAAAGAAATCACATTGCATTATGATTAAATGTTAAATACATAATTTTAAATACGAGTACAATTTTTTTTTTATTCCTAAACAAAATGAATTGCTTTTTTTATTTCTACATGAAATGAAAAATAATGAAATCCTATCTCATCACAAGGCGAGGCACCTGTGATGTTGACACGCCAACATCCTTTGCAACAGCAGCCTGAGAAACCACAGGAGACTCCAGCAGCTCCTTCAAGAGTTCAGCGTGTTTACGCAATTTACATAAGTCACAGCATAATCACGTACTCACGCACTGTGCTGCACGAACCTGTATCCATATCCCGATTAGACCACGCCTACTGTAATTCATTTGTGAAGCAGACCACAGCCAGATTAGTATTACTGCATGGCTATAATTACACGTTTATCAGTATACGGGTTAGATTTATTGAGGGTCAGATTTGTTCTGTTCACTGTGTAATAAATCAAAGACCATCTGTGCTCTGATTGGCTGAAAAGACTTTGACCTGTTTTTATTGCATAAGAATACAATACATAAAATATTTAAACAATTCTAACCATATACATTTTACTTTATCTTTCTTTCAGAATGAACATTTCCAACAAGTATTATAACCCAAGTAGCACGCAGTCAGTGTAGCAATGGATTAGTATTAGTTCTCACCTTGATTGCACTCTGTACCCTTTCTAGCCAGACATGCAGCCAAGCGTAGAACTGGATTTTATTAACCAAATTGGTTGCATAAGGATTTACAAGATGTACCCGACGTAATGAGCAGTTCACATAATTACAATTGTATTACCTTGAGTATCCTGCTTGGTGTGTCATGCTTGTGGACGCTCTGGAACAGTTTTGTTGGTTAGAGACGGAAAACTAATTATGGTTAATGCAAACTAGAAACCATGCGAGCAAAACATGGGAAAACTGCAAATTTACTGAGGTAAACTTATTCTCTATGAACTTGCTGTTCAATGATTTGCAGTATATCACATATTAACAGGATACCACTAGGCTAGTATCTGCCTTCCCTAGGGCTGTAACAAATAAATCAACACCCTATCAGGATGTGAGTGGTGTGGGTAAGGATCCAATGTCCACAACAGCAGGTATATGTGCAATCAGTCCATTTTATTTCCAAGCAATCCCCTCTACCAGCAATGATATTGGGGATTAAACAGTCGGCTTGCAGTCCCAAACAAAAGGTTCCTAAAATAATAAACAATACACAAAAAATACAGTCCTAGGGTGCAAGTGCCCATGCTCCGTGGTGCTGTCTCAGGTTGAGGTGATGTGGCAGCACAGGTTCTCCAGATGGTGGAGATGGCTCTATAGCTTCAGCTCCCGAATCCTTCTCTGTCTGCTAACGAACACACTAACAAAACAACAACAACGCTCTGGCATCTTACTGGATCAGCATAAGGGTCCGTATTCACGTAGCTGCAACACCTTTGTACTGCTAAACTCCTTTCTGTGATCAGTACAGCACGCTCTATCCAATCAGAGCGCGCAACACAGCTGATCACAATAGAGCTGTTCAGCAGTTTTACAGCTACACCTTTTTACCAAGATGGCTGACGTCCGGTTCCGTCCTACCATCGAGTCGACCCATCCCTGTGAAGGCGTACCACCAACCTTACTTAGCGCCCTTCCTGGTGGGGAGGTAGCCTTACAGTTTAGATTAATTCTGTCACGTTCACACACCCATTAGTATCACATGTAATCTCCAATTCTCAGAACATGTTTCTAATTAATTACAATTCTGTGCCTTACCGCTGGTGCACATGGTCACTGTTCATTATGAGCACTGATCTCAACAAACGCACTGGAACAACAATGGGCAGTGGAGACGTAGTGTTAGTCAGCTCTCAGAATTTAAGCAAAGTTTGTCTTGGGGATCACCATGGAAAATCACATGCTGAAGTAACTATACTTTCCTTCAAAATACGGTTGCTGTTATGGAACATTGTGTTTTTAAAAGATATATTGTTATCACTTTGTAAACCCCAGTATCTAGCTCAAGTTTCTGCCACTATCAGCAACATGACGTCTGAACAGATCGACCAATCAGTGTTTATTACATACAGTACAGCTGTGCAACAGCCGACACAAAGCTGAGCATGGGGCAGATTTGGGTTGCAGAGCAATGCTAAACTGAATGAAAGCCTTGGCATAATCAGAGCCGTTTGACATTAATATATGTTGGGCTGGTTAATACCTGCTTACAAAAAGTCAATCAGAACACAAGCCTTAGTTATGACAATAGCAATGGAATGGGCTGAATAAAAGTCTGAAAGTCACCAATTTGCTCAAATTTAGTTTCTACAGTCATGGTGGGGCTGTATGTATCTAGCTGAGTTAACCTGCCATAGATGGGAGAAGGACATCTGTGTAAATGAGGTGCTGTATCTGACTGGATATATCCTGCATACAAGTTTCCAAATCTAAAGCCCTCAGTTATGAACTAAAATAATCTCAATTATAAGGGAAGCAGAAGCCACGTGTTAGGGGTTTCAGATTCACAAGTATTGATCCCTAAGGAGAAGTGATGAGAAGTGATACGGTCTTCCCTCTTCTGACCTTCTGTAGAGAGGAATAGGAGAGGAGGTGCAAGTGCTTAGAATGTCAGCTGAAAAGGTTATGCAACAGTTGCAAACTGAACCTCAAAGGGAGGTTTGCTGACTATTGGCAGACAGTAACTACTTTTAAAACTTTCCAATGCAACTTATCAGTTACAAGAAGGCATCCTCTGCCACTGCTAATAAATCTCACTGACTAAAAATAGACATGAAAAACATGCCAGTACTATATGTATTTCTAACAGCCTATTTTCTTTCTTTCTTTTTCTTTTTTATTTAAATTTAGAGTGACTGTGACAGCGATCCAATGATTCTGGTGTTAGATCTCCCCCCGACCTGTGAAGGCGCTGTGTAAAGGGAACAGAGTACCTTGGACTAATTGGCCCGACAATTCATTCCCAGGGTTCGGCGGAAGTTGGCCATCTAGAAAGGGGACGCAGTGATGTGATCTGTTCCTTATCATGGTTACGCTGAAACCGGAAGGACCTGTGTATTGTTATAGAGCGCCGTGAGTGTTTTGTTTGTTTTGTCTGTCTGTCTAAAACTTGGTTATTGTTCATTGTTCTCTACACTAGATGGTTAACACGATCCGGAGCTGTCGCCCACGGCCAGCACTAAACCCGGACAACACTGCACAACTTGTTCACCATTGTTGCACGTAATAAATTGTACTTCACCACAAGCACTACAGCACTGACTTTGGACTTCTGACCATGTTTGTGTCTAATTGTCTGTTTAGTATTGTGCTTATCATTTACGGGACTGCAACCCTTTATCATTACTGTGCAATACACAATGCTGTGTATTGCAAGATCTTTATTATTTACTGCTTGGTCATCAGACCATTGGATTAGAAATAAAAACAAACCATTTCACCCGTACTTTGTTGTTTGTTTCATTGGATTACTGCACCTGCACTTCACCTGCTCTACTATTTACCATTTTGTCACAGTGACCAATTATTATTTTTATTTATTTTCCCCCCAATTTAGAATGTCCAATTATGTTTTTTCTTCTCCCCGCAGCGGGTCCCCCACAGCACAGATGTTCTGAGGGCGTGTGAGCATCCTCCGATCTCACAAGCCTAAAGCCAGAATCGCTTTTACGCAGAGCAATCCACAGCAGATGTGGGCGGGCTACCGATCCCGGATAACAGAGACCAGCCCCGCTTCTTATCCACTCTGAATATGATCGGTGTCTGGCCATGAGGGTTCACTGTTGCGCGATGAGGAGAAGGAGTTCCTGCTGGTTTCCCTTCCCCGCCCCTGGGAGTGTCAGAGCCAATGTGACGCCCTCTTCGGAGTCCCCAGCAAAATTCGGCTTCTTTGCACAGCCTGGACACAAACTAGCGCCGTCCAAGCTGTATGACACCCTGCGCTCCTAGTGGCAGTGCTTTAACTGGATGAGCCACTCGGGGACCCCAGCATATTTTCTCTTTAAAAATGAAGTCAAAACAAGTTAGGATGTCTAATGATGATGGATAATATCAAAGTTTTAGAAAAGTAAACCTTCACCAAGGGGTTTCCGCAAGCTGTCAAGTAAAGTAAAACAAACTGCTTTCACAGGAGAGTCGTGGTATTAACTACAGCTGTTAAATGAAAACCTGCCCACCTGAACAGTTAATGTGACTCAGTTATTTAGAGGGAGGGGGTGGGGGGTGAGGGGGTGGGGGGGTTAGGGTACATCCCAGTTCAGTAGCAGGTGCTGACAGGCCCACACAGTTCTTGAACTCACAGCTGCACTGCTCCTGCGCCTGCCAGCAGTTGTCACTTCTAGTAGGCAGAGGTGTTTAAGCTATTCTGCCAACGGAGATTAATCTATGGTCAGAGGCTTTATGTAATAGCAGCAAAACTGCATTCTGTACAATAACTTTATGGGTCTGGTAATGATCAGTAGTAGATCTAACTGCCTCTGAATAGTTGTATTATATTAATCAAGGGTTATGAAGAACATTTTCCCCCTCTTTTTAGCAGAGAGGCCCAGGTCAGATCATTCAGTTGAGTGAGATTCCTTTTTTATTTTGGAGCGAAACTGCTGAAATTGAGGCCAGAAAGATCCTGAAATGAGTCTCACTCTCCTCTTTTTGCGTTTTCTACTCTTTGGGTTTATTGTGTAACGGGCAGTGTTGTGTGATACATTGCCATTACAGATTCTGACCCCCATTGGTGAGATGAGCTTGGCTCTTTATGCCCAGACCTGTTACATTTGCAGATACTTCAAATACAACATTATAAATGAAAAGTTACTGCTGCTTGCTGGTATCAAATAATTTCACTTACTGTACCTCATGAATTAACATTAAAGAACTAAAGTTATTTTTTATCACAATAAATCAGGGTTTAGAGGGGAACTGTACTCAAAATAACAAGACTCTCTAAATGCTCTGTATACATAACAAATGCATCTCGCTGCGCCAATTTTGTTAAAAGTCAAGCGTTTGGCCAGTATTTCAGTTTTTTTGTCAGCTTTCTGGGTCAGTTGGAAATGCAGGCCGCAGCCATATTGGAACTTTTCTGGTGGCGTGGTTACGTCATATCATTGACAGCCACCCACGCCAGTGAACGCCGGCAGGGTGAATTGTGTCGGAATGCAAAGCATTCGGGTGCAAAAATAACAAAAGGAAAAACAGTAACCAGATTTAAGGGGTTCAAATAAATAGCCATCTATTTGACTGGTTAGTTTTTTTTGTCAAATAAATGCAGTCACGAATTAAGTGTGACCTGCAGTCTACAGAATACTATGTGTGACTATAGAGCGAGTCAACGACAGGATGTCACACAAAGCACGACGGAAGAGAGCTCCAATACATTCAATATTCATTTGTTTTAATGGTTTTTATACGATATACTGCTCAAGGAGAGGCTGAAAATGTGTCAAAAGCTTTAGTTAACATGTTTTCTATTGAAATGGTTATATATTCATTTGCATTACAGTTCCCCTTTAAGACGTAATGTTAATTAAGTTAATAGTTAGTGAGAAATTAGATTTTAAAACATTGGTTATCTCTCCTTTAGTTACTTTAATCCTGAAGCTGCTGGTGACTAATGCTCTGTGAATTAAACCCAATCCTAAAGCCTACATTGTCACATCCTATTGATTTTAAGAGCTGCTTGAGAAGAGTTTAATTTGTTTTGAAAGTGGGTGGGGAAGTAACAGCTGCCCTTTATTGGGTGTATTTTGCTGAAGGCTGTTAAGGAAGACCAGAGGTTGATCAATGTATCTTCTGTGCTGAGGACACCACCCTGTGTGATCTGAGATCTTTATTGTCATTGTTTAGAGATTATATAATGCTTCCATGCCACACTCCCGATATGGTCGGGACAGTCACAATTTTCTAGCAAATGTCCTGCATATTGATCCTTGAAAACACATTCAACAAGAAACATTTACTGTATAAAATAAAGTTTTCAGGCTTGCTCTATTGCTTGTTGCTGTATCTCTGGGCTATTTATTGTAATGACTTGACATTTTGAAGGCATGGAATTCATTTTCTTTCCCTTCCTTTCCAACATGACTGTCTAGTGGAAACCATAGAGTTTTTTCTCGATCCCATGATTGCTCTTAAATGACTGAAAGGATTCAAATGCACAATCACCCTTTATACAACGATGTGCTGATGAGATTTTGGAGAATATAAAATCACAAATTCAATCACAAATTCTAATTTAAAACATCCATAACATGAATAAAGGAATTAACTGCTATGTTTGTCTATTTGGCTTAATTTTAGTTTTATCTTGTGGGTGCGGTGTTTTTAAATGCACTGCAAATGTTATTTAAACTAAATTATCAGGCTTGACATCATCATAGTAAGATAAGAACTCAAAGCAGACTCCATCTTCCTGTTCTATTTTACACACGTTTTATCGAAAGTATAACACAAAATACAGAGTATATATTACAATTAATGTTTGTTTAAACTGCAAAACAAAGTAGGATTGTTGTTCCTGTTTATTTCGATTCCCTCTTGATTTCATTGTTTTAGTTTAATCAAAACATATATGCTCCATAAGTGCACATTTTATTGCACACATTTTAATTATTTCCATTGATAAACATTTTATTGTACTAAAGCCATAGGCCAGAGTGCTCTAGACTGTATTTTCGTTTAAACCGATGGGTTTAGAGAAAATGTGATTAAAGTCTGGTGCACTTAAGGCAGTGTACACTTGTGGCAGTTAATCTCTCATGTTGTTGGCAGTTAAGTCTCTTAAAAGTTAGCTAAATGTCAACCATAGTTTGATTTAGTAATAGCCAAGGATACCAGAGAACTCAATAAGAAAGCTTACTAATGTGGCCTGGACCGCTATGGGTTCAGAACTCAGATAATGCTGCCCTTGGTTCTATGTAATCTGTTTATTATATAATATACACAATGTGTACAGTAAAAGGACCATTTTGAAGAGTGATGTGGGTGTAGTGTCTGAAGAAAAGGCTGGCTTGGTTAGCCAGTTATGACGTACAAAGTAATTTTATTAAGTTTCACCGCTATGTTTTTCCTAGAACTGGAAACAAAAAGCACTCTTGTTGAAGGGTTTGTTATTGGAGCATGTACAAGGGTACTTTAGGATCTGTTTGAAGAAAACAGACAGAGGGGGTTACAGTAGATATTATCAATTAAATATGGCCACTCTGGGTTCAGATCTCAGATACTACATGTGTTATTTGCTAAGTAAACATGTATGCAATAAACTATGCCTCAAGTGTGTTGTTTTTATAAATTATAAAACTGGGTGGAGGCAAACTGTCAACCATGCATACCACAAGTAAACGTCTTAACCACGATGCAAAAGAGCCACATTCATCGGCATTTGTGATTATAGCTTTTTTAACCTAATCTCATCTCACCCACAGGGGTCAGAATCTGTAACGGCAGTGCATCACACAATTGCTCATTACAACAGCACGCCATTAAAATAGGCCGAGGACCCCTATAGGTAAGGAGGAAATGTATAATTTCACCTGGCTTTCAAAATGATTTTTATTCAGTCAGCACAATCTTGAGTTAAGTAATCTTGTTCATCCTGGTGAACAAAAAAAACAAGTTGTCAAAAACATGTAAATACATATGTAATTAAGGCCACCTACACCACCTCACACATTTTGCTGAATGCGCAATAAAGCAAATAAAAATAGTGAACTCCCACATAATGTGAGATCTAATTTTAGTGATCAAAGGTAACGGAGGTAAGAAAAAAAAAACCTAAAAGGAAAAAATCTCCGGGGGTCCTAGTCCTTTGGCCGCCTCCCCTCAAGGGCTAAAAAAAAAAAAAAAAAAAACACGAACACAGTATAAATATACATATTACTAATTAGTGGCATCGTATAGCAAAATGCATTTTTTTATGTATAACAAAGGATATGGTAGGGCTGGATCCTAAAGTCCTTCATTAGGATGTAGGTTCCAGGTGTTGTTTGGCAACGAGAATGTCTTTAATATTGCGCCTTATGTCAATCTCAAGCATCTGAAGACCACCGATCAAGCTTTTTGATGACATGCGCAGGAATGTTTCGCTGAGCGGCTGTAGTTGCAGCTCCAATCCTGAAGGAATGGCAGAAATAGTTAGAGGAAGACAGGCCGCCTTTTATCGGTTATAAACAATAAACAGTGCCATTCATCATATAGTGATGTTCATTTCTGTTCCATATGGCTGCTGTCTCTACATGTCACATAGCCAATTCTTCAAGATCAAGAACAATTTAAACAGTATATTTTGCCGCGGGACATTCAATTTCGTCATTTGCATGATTTCCCTAGGTAGGACATTCATATCTTGTTTCTCCGCTCTGTACTACAGTCAAATACTACTTAAAATTCACTTAAAATCCTTCCTGAAATAATAATATGGTATGATCGTTCCAACATCTATAGTATTTATAAAATCTCGGCATTTCTCCTATTGATTCCGGAAAAGCCACAGGCTTGTATGAACTTACCAGCAGGGAATTACAAAAAGATATTACGATGAGACTGGGTTCAGAGCGTTGCGGGCAGGATCTTGTACCTGTGGTACTTCAGTTAAGTTACAAAGAGACATTTCTACATGTTTTTACAACCTGCAACGCCTTCCAGCATGAGACTCTCTACAGGATTCATGCCCTGTTCAAGACATCATCATGTACGAATCAAACTCAGTTTTCAAAGGCACGCATTATGATCTAGCGTTCAACCTGACGGCAAATTAGGTCCCAAAGCACACGAGGATCCTATAATATAGATTCACTATAATCAGACGTCAGTTATTCTGCAAAAAACAAAAAAAATCCTCCAATCATCTTGCCATCTAGAATGAATTTCTATAGAGTGGAAATGTTTTATATTGTTGTGAGCATATTGATTTCTGTACATACAACAGTAAGCAGAAACACAGAATAACCCATTGTCAAGCATGATTCTATTTACAGATTTCACATTTGTGAATTTATTTATTTATTTATTTTTTCACATGAATAACAATTACTCAATTTTGATAATACCAACGACCTCCCACCACGAGAGGACAGAGCACGCATCGCCAACGCAGTAATCCAGAAATCGATGCAAGATCGTCCCAGCATTGATTATCAAAAACATACACACACCTCAATAGAACATTGTCTGCTATGCTTTTTCTCAAAACATTCAGCATGTTTGTGTGGTTCCACGTCCGATGCTTCGAGGTCGCCCCCTATTATTATCAGAATGTAGGATGAAAGGCGATGGAGACCGATGTGATATTTGATATAGACTGAGCTGAAACGACGTAATAAATTAACGAAACGTGGGAGTACAAATGTGGCGTTTGGAAACACTCATTTGTAAAGTGATGTTATGTTGTTACGTTAACAATGGTGAAGCAATTTATTTTCTTTTTTCTGTTATCTTGTCGTATGGGATTGCTCTCGCATTCGGTTACGCCCCATGGCATGATGTGTACCTGACGCTGCATTGGTTATGCGTTACGGGGCTGAGTCTGAGAACTGGCTGAAACAATTCTGGAAAAGTTTTTTCACAAACAAGGTGAACTTGATGTCATGCATTTTGAGGAGGAGTAACAATATGACAAAAGTTACATTCCTACCTTTGTGTATTTTGAGTAGGAAGTTTACAGGAATGGGGAACATTCGGCGACAAAGTGACTGGAATGAAGGATTGCTAAAAAATGAAACCTTGCAGCATTTGTAAGATGGATGTGGTTTTAGACGATTCCTGTCAGGACGTTTTCCTGCCGAATCCTGAAACTGGTCTACGATTGGAGAAGTCGAATCTGTAATGCGAAGGTAAGGACAGCATTGATATGACCGCCAGGGATACGAACCAATCAAATGACAACGGTAATTCAAAAGCATGGCAGGACTGAGTTTGCATAATAGGTTTATATACCTTATAGGTTGATGGGAACTTGCCGGTAATTGCCTTGTAGATTGACCAATGAATGTACTAGGCACTTGTATTAATGATACTATAAATTTCCTGCCTGAAAACCTTGCAAACTTTATATTAATTTCAATAATGTACCTTTTCCATAACACAATAAAAAGCAATGGACTTATTTAATGATCCATTAAATCCAAGTTCTTTCAGTACAGTATCAGGTATCAGGAGAAATGTTTTAATGCATTAGATTATTAAGTGATGCATAACTGATCACACAGGGAGTGTGAGTCACTGGTTTTAATGCAGAAATTAGCTCTTAGAAGGCAGGAGCAACAACACATTTTAAAGGGAAAAAAAATTCTGTAAACTTACTACACTCATTAACCTACCTCCTAAATTTGTTTTCAAAGTAGCATTGAAGTGTTTAATAAGTCTGTTTAATTCCAGACCAATAGACCAGTTAACACAATGATATCTTTGCCTTCCAGCACTGTTTAACCAAAGAGAATGTTGCCTTCGGTAAGATAGACCTAGATTAGTACTAATTGGGGTCCTGAAAGGCATTGTAGTCCAAGACTAGTGCTAGGCTTGTTAAACAAGCCAAATAAGTATTTAAAACTGTATTAGACCACGGTTTTAAGACAGCTGTAACAAGTAAAGGCAAGCACACATTTCAGATATTTTAATTGTGATTGCAAACGGACATGTTTATACATAAAATGCATCATACAAATCACCAATGAGAGTTTCCCTTCAAAGGAATCTCATAAGCATCCCTCTTGTAATTGGAAATACTTATTTTATTCATATTCTAATAAAAGGCCTAGTGAGTTATCTTGAAGTTCATAATAAAATTCTAAACTGAGTTTGTAGGCTTGCTTGATTGCTAAATGTATTTTCCTTTCTCTGAGGTCATAACTTGCCTCTTTTGTTTTGATTTCAAGATTTAAGAGTAAAACAAAGTAATACCAAGGACGTTCACATGTTAAAATATTTAGTTTGAAAGCCCATTTTAACATAAAATATGTAACAAAAAGACAAGCAAACTGGATACTTAAGCAGTGCTATTTGCTTCATCCTGAATGTGTGGGTGTACCAAAATTAAATTATTTTCCATAAACTGATGGACAGTTGGTGAGAAGAAACATGTCAAAGACACTTGCCATCCGAGTGAAGTATTGCAAATAATGGGCAAATAGAATTTAAATATTATATCGCTTCAGTTGAAGTTTAAGATGTAAAATGTCAAAAATGTGGGACAGGGTGAGGTGTCTCATTGGAAATGTAAACATTCAGTTTTTGTTATGGGTCCTATCTCTGAGTAAAAATTGGCTCCCTAGTTCCCTCCATTCCAGCCATGTGAGAATGTGGCTGGAGCGGAGGAAACTGGGGCCTTGACTGATTAGCCAACCAATTTAGCAATTATGCTTTATTTAATCCACCAGGTAGATATTAAAGAAGCTGTAGAAAGCCAGGAGAAGATTGTGCTGGCAAGAGGTTGCCTGTCTGTTGTTTCTTTGTTGTCTTTAAATGTTTCTTTAATTGTATTACCCTGTCACAGTAAGAAACAAAAAAGATGATAGTTCATGCATGGGTAATGCAAACACAATCGATTTGTTTGGAAAGAAAGCAGCAATGTATCTCAAAAACAAAAGCAAAATAACAGATTTTCATCACCAAGAAGGGGACCAGTAATAAGGTCATACTAATAAGAAGTAAGAATGTATTTTAAACTCTGTCGATCACAAGGCAATTGAAGGTTGTGTTAAAACAACGTCATTATAGTAGACTGGTTACGTGAAAGCCATAAACCTGTGAAGAAATGCACGCCTAATGTTACCAATGTATTATAACTTCATAAAAGTTTCACAGTAGTGAGGGAGTTAATCGGATTGTCACAAATGTTCTCAGATCCACTCCATTTTTTATAACAATGGCCATTATCTTTTTCATTGTGAATCACCTTAGCAGTACATTTGAACCAGGGTAATGAATCAGATTCTGTAGGCAGTAAAAAGTAACAATGATGATAATGAGCTCAGTGTTAAAACTCCACAGTTTCTTAAGTATGGTTTGACCTGTTGAGGTTATGACTGTTTATGCAGATTCTCTGTTCATGTTATGAGTTATTTTGGCCTGCAATGTCATTACTGTTGAGTTGCAATTCCGCACATTATCCTCCATTATCCTCTAAAAAGCTTGAACAATGAGAAACATTACAGGTACCTTCGTAAAAAAAATAAATCATGCACAACTGCAACTGGTCCATACCCAGATAGATAGGTCAGGATTGACAAAGTACTAATCGTTACAATTTCACCTTAATGGAACACGACTGGTAGAAAATGTCATGTTTTGTTATTTATTGAATAATCAATTAGCAGTGTCTGTTTATCAAGGGCATATGTACACAGGGCCAGCATTAGTAAATATGCATACGTGTAATAATTTATGTGCTTACCAGGAGATGCTGTTCAGCAGCACTGTAGTGGATACAGAACTTTAGTTACGAAATTAAGATGTGATGTGTTTAAACTGAACCACGGGACATATAAGAACATAGGAAAATGTACAAACGAGAGGAGGCTATTCAGCCCAGCTAAGCCAGACTATTTTCATTAACAGGAAAGTTTGAAACTCCATTCTTTAAAGTTTTGTGAAGAAATCCCAAGGTTCAAAGCTCTGTAAGCACACCTGAGTCCTGACATGACCACCCCAGCTATTCAGTTTGTGTTATTCCCCTCAACTGACTTGAACAAGCTCTTTGTTTATAGATGAGACTGAAGCATTGCATTAATAGTTATCTGAATGCATGGTCTGAATTAATGATGCTGCCCCACTCTAATCCCATGTGTACACACAGTAAATTTGTTACTGTGCCATTTGAAATGTTACAGAAGATTAATTTGGTGGTATTACTATTCTCCAGGAGCACTCCTGCTAAAGCAGTTCTGTATTTCTCCCCTACCCTTCACTCCCTTAGCTAACTGGGTTTTGTATGTTCCCTTAATCACAGGTAGGGATGTGATAACAATTAACAACAGCCCTTGTTTGCAGAACAGGGTTATTGAACGTTTGCTGCCAGGATGTTGAAGCAAACATTGTCCCATTGTATAGTGGTGATATTTGTTTGGATTGAATGGAAACAATAGAAACCGAGCAGGCTGACTGCTAGGAATATCTACAAACAACAAAGGAGAAAATGTCTCCATGGTTTAATCCTTGTTCTGTGTTGTCACTTTAGGTAGTGAAACAATGTTGTCTTTTATAGAAACGGTTATAGAAAGAGCATGCGATTCCATATTAAATCATAATGGGGTTTTTACTGTTAGAGAGATTTTATGAATCTCCCGGTTTCAAGTCAGTTTCAGTCACGATGGAAATACACTTTAATATACTCGATATTGATATACTCTTATGGAAGGTGTTTCAAACTTGTGTTTGAAAATGTATACTGAATTATTCCATGGGGTGTTATAAACATAACACAGATATACAAGAAAGGAAATAATAGACTGCTGAGGATCTTTCACCCAATCAGAGTCCACATTTCACTTGCTGTATTCCATGACATATTGCAGAGAAATCCAATTCATTACATCAACCATACCATTTTGAGGTTTTACCGTGCTGTATTCTCCATATCAGCACGGTTGACGTCACCTGCTTTAAAAAATCATACCTCCCCGAAACCAACTGGAAAGTCCATTTAAAATGGTGACATCAAAATCGGCCTCAACCTTTTCCTTCTTTTCAATGAAAATTGACTAAATAAAGGCTGATACAGATTAGAAAACAAATACAGCTGTAACTTCATAACTAAGCAGCATATAATGGATTCATAGGACTGATCTTCTATGTCGCTTTCACTTCTTTCCTTCTTATTTGAATCTGATATATCTCTCAAATGTTTCTCCTAAAACAATTATTGGAGAAACAAATGAGACATATTTCAAAATAAATGTTAAAGGCAAATAGATTTGAGCTTCACATACAAAAAAAAGTCAAAACTCTCACATTTTATGCTTCATTAAATAGATAATATTGCATACAGTGATACTAAGATTTGGTGTGTTAGAAAAGTTTCTAAAAGGACAGCATATTTACATGTTTGTTTTTAGATGCCCTTAAAAGCACTCAATGGAACAACAAAAACAGGAGTAGAGAGCTTAGCCCCACTGATTGATTGGTGATTTCAATTGCCCTGAATGTGGTAAATAAACCCATATCACCCCACGTGTGTATTAAATGATATGATGGTGACCAGATTAAGCAAGAGATTAATGCATAGCGAATCCAGCATGCAACACGTGTGCTTTCTGAAGTCTTCAGTCAGCTGTGAGCAGACTGCTGGAACACTTTCCTTTTAGGTTAATAAATAAAGCATTGTTTGCAGGGGTAGTCTCATTGGGCATGGCTGATAAGCAATGGATTTTCAGCCTGTGAAAGAGAACAGATGGAAGGAGGCTATAAGCTGGAAGCAGGTGGGAAAGACACACAGAGCTGCCATTTGTTACTGCTGCATGACCTTAATATTTATTGTGCATCCTGTATGAAAATTACCAAGGTATAATTCGCCATACTTCTCTATCTCTTACACAGATATTTGTTTTCTGTTAACATTGTACATTATTCCTAAACAAATATCCATATTTTTGTTGTTATTATTATTATTGTTGTTGTTGTTGTTGTTGTTGTTGTTGTTGTTGTTGTTGTTGTTGCAGAAACGTCAGATGGTGGTGCATTGTTGGGAGTATTGGGCGAGTGCTGGGGCAGCTGGTTTGCTGCCCCAGTGTGTGTTAAGCTTGTTCTGGACAGCTCTTGTTGGAGAAGCACCTCATGCAGGTCTGGAATGTAAAGAGGTCATGGAATTAAACCCTCGGCATCTTCAGCTTGCCAACATGTTGTCAAGCTTAGTCTTGCAGCAGCGATATGCCTTTTTTTTTGGTACAGCATTTTGAATGAGCACCAAACAGTCCTGATCTTGCTGTGGGGTTCATCCACTTGAAATATGTATGCATAGAATAGAAAGAAGACAAGCGTTGAAACACGGCCTCTCCTCAATTCTCATTCTCCTTGATCTTTCCTCTGCCTTTGACACAGTCGATCACCCCATCCTCCTCTCCACTCTTTCTAACCTTGGCATCTCTGGCACACCCCTTAGCTGGCTGCAGTCATACCTATCTTCACGCACCCCCCCTCCCTCTGACTGTTGGTGTCCCCCAGGGCTCTGTCCTCGGACCCTTGCTATTATCCCTGTACACCTCACCCCTTGAAGCGCTTATTTCCTCATTTAACTTCCCCCATCATTTCTTTGCTGACGACACCCAACCCTTTACCCCCGACCTTGCCACCCGTATATCAGCTTGCTTGGTTGCTATCCAATCTTGGATGGTGCGCCGATACCTCCTCATCAACCCATCAAAAAATGAAATCCTTTTCTTCCCCTCCACCCCTTTTCCCTCACCCTGCCCCACCATCTCATTCCCTCCCTTGTCCCTCATTCCATCCCTCTCTGCTCGTAACATCGGTGTCATCTTCAACTCCACCCTCTCCCTTTCTGACCATATCTCGGCCATAACACACACTTGCCATTTACACCTATTCATCATCTACAAAATACGCCCCTCCATTTCCTTTTTTGTTACTAAACTCCTGGTCCACTCTCTCATTTTCACCTGCCTCAACTACTGTACTTCCCTCCTCCTTCCCTCCCTCCTCCAGCTACACTGGTTCCCTGTCCTTGCCTGTTCAAATTCCTTACCCTTGTGTACAAATCTCTCCATGGTCTTGCCCCAATGTTCCTCCAAGTCCCTTACGCTCCCAATCCCCATCGTCCCTCTCGGTCCCACCCTCGCCCTGTGCCCAATCCCGTTTCTGTTCCTTTTCCCTTCTTGCTCCCCTTCATTGGAATAGACTCCCACTTATCATAAAACAGTCACCCACACTCTGCTTTCATATTACCAACTAATTTGTATCTCCCCACCCTAGCCCAATAACTTACATTCTTTCTTCACCCATTTTTCTTGATTGTACCGTTTTGTTTAAATTTGTAAAGAGCCTTGGTTAAAGGTGCTATAAAAATGTAAATAAATAGAAATAAAGGAATTGCTCCATGATAGTTTTTAGCGTGGCTGATTCTATTTGTCTCTGTCTAGTGAATGTTTAACATTAAGAGGCTGAAATTCCTCTAGGAACTTTTGTTCTATCTTCTACAGCCATGGCAAAAAGTTTTGCAACACCTAGAATTTTAGGATGAATATAATTTAGATCTTTTATTTAACATCATGCAATCAAAGAAACTATTTGGTTACCATAACGGTAACATATGTAAACGCCCCAAATCTTTTTAATTAACTGCCTATTAGCATACTGATACAAAATACAAGCAAACAAGCCCTATTTTCCCCAAAAGGAATAAACAGCTAATACTTAACAATGGTATCGTTCGACTTCCATTCCAGCCCACAGTTGCAAAATCTGCACATCATTATTTTGTCGGCATCAGCTGTGTACATCCCCTCATGCTCAAATTCTTTGCAGCGTTGTTTAATTGTTATGTGCGGTTTAGGCATTTTAGAAACAAACATCTCTTCTCATCCATCACAATTCGACTCGCTCCAAATTATACATTTGCGCAAGTGCTAAACAGAGCTTCCGTTTCCCTTCAGACTGTGTCTATGGTAACGGCTGCGCCTTGACAACTACGATTGCAAGTATTTATTTAAAGTATTTTCTGTATAAACCTCTCAATTTAAAAATGTCATTCTATGTTTGCTTCATAATGATTTTTCGTTTTATTTCGTTTTATATGTTGCATTTCGTTTTATTTTGGGTTATTTCGTATTTGCAAAAAACACTGGGCTCTAATTATAGGAAAACTACAAAGCTGTATGTAATTCTATATGTTCATGTAACATTATTCAGTGGGGTTCATTCGACTTTATGGAGCAAAATTAGTTAATTCTATTACAACATTTGGCAATAGCTGTACACGTCCAAAAGCCGAGCTTCTTCTGAGTTCACTTTAAGTTTACAGGCAGAAACTTCCCCTCAAGCAAGGAAAGTTATGCTAAAAAAAATCTTTGAAGAGTATTTTAGGTCAATTTTATCTGTCTGCCAGCCAGCCTCAGTGTGTTAAATTTAGAAAGCACGAGTCACATTGCACAGACATGAAAAGTGCACTTTAGTTTGTTAAAGGAAATGGTTATTACTGCCATCTCCTTCACTGCCTGACTTATAACTTACAAACTCTGTGGCAGTTCACTGAACCAGCATGCTGTAAAAAATTCTAAAGGTCATGTGTTAAATCACTAATAATTTTGTGTACAGTAGGCGAGGTTTGTAACCTAGCATTACTGCTCACATTGCCCTAATGACGTGAATGCTACTGACCTTGCTATTGACCTACTGATAATTAACACCAACAGACTGCTACAGTATATGAACAAAGGTTTCATTACTTTATTTCTTAATGGTTTTATTAAGTCAGGTCATTTATGTATAATAGCTTAGCATCTCTTCTTGGAAACATCCAAAAAGTTTGAATTTCTAGATTGTTCACAGTTCAGATTGGCGTTTATAATAATATTATATGATTGTGGAATCTCCCTCCCATTCATTTTCCTTGGGATTCCAAAGGACACTGTACAGTTTCACTAAACAAACATCACAAAGGCTCCAATTGACAGCATAGCACAGCAGCCTGTCACAGCACATATTAAATAATAGACCTAACTATGCATCAAGTGAACTTGGAAACAGCCTGCACCCTAACTTCAATAAAAAGTGTCTCCTACCCACTAATGGTTCTTATTGATTTGATGAAAATGGTCACACTTTTTTTTGTTTAACTGTCAACAAATATCTTAATCCCTTTTTTTAAACATGTGGTACTTCATGAAGGTTTGAAAATAGTTTATACAGATTAGAAAATGGCAGATGTAAAAGTATCCCCTTTTTAAGTTCTACCAATATCACAAAAAACATGCTTTGGTGATATACAGTACTGTAGTGATGTGAGCCCTCCTTATGCACACTTGAAATTAGACACAAACCCCATCGTTTACTATGTATAATTGTTGTTTTTTAAGCTTATATTTGTTTTAAAAGCATGTTCGTTGTTTGTGGCGTATTACAGAAAAAAAAAATACGATGAAATACGAAATAAATAAAGGTTTATACTTTTAAAAACTACTGTTCAAAAATTATAATCTATCGGTTAGGAGACACTGCTGTTGCGTTTTGACAGGCATATGGTTTAATGTAGTATTCCAACAAAAAAGAAAAGATTTTTTTAGTGTAACATTGTAGGACACCTCTATTGATTATTGATAGCTATTGATTATTCATTTTTTTGCAGAATCAGTGTGACATTACAGTATTTGGAAAAGATCTGCCTAGGTCGGCCTGAGCACTGTCAGACCTAAGTGAAATCAGACGGAAGTCAATCTGAGCCACAGTGAAATCAGAGGTGAAGCCCATTCACTAACCTTTGGGACGATTTTTACATTATTATTATTATTATTTGTTTATTTAGCAGACACCTTTATCCAAGGCAACTTACAGAGACTAGGGTGTGTGAACTATGCATCAGCTGCAGAGTCACTTACAATTACGTCTCACCCGAAAGACGGAGCACAAGGAGGTTAAGTGACTTGCTCAGGGTCACACAATGAGTCAGTGGTTGATGTTGGATTTGAACCGGGACCTTCTGGTTACAAGCCCGTTTCTTTAACCACTGGACCACACAGTCACACGCTTTTACAAGTACATTATTTACAGACCGGTTACAGACTCATGGCTGCATTGTTTCTTGACTACACAGATATGCAGAGAGCAGATAATTTCTCTTGGATGTAATCCATTGTTCTGGAAACACTTGCAGGAAATAAAGGGAACTTGGATGTATAAGTGATATGGAATTGTATTAGTTTAGAAAAGGGTCACAAAACTAGAAGACTGGCAAAAAGGGTGGCTCTGCAAATAAACAATTCAATAAAGCATTTGAGTTGGTTTTGAAAGTGTGTACTTTAAGCTGGACTGTTATGGATAAATAGCTTACAGAAGGGTGGATGTTTGGGAAATGCTGATAGGCTTTGCAATGGTATATAATTTCTGTCATCTTCCGTTTATTTTGTCTACTCAAATTATAGAAAATAAACAGCAGGTAATGGAAACAGCTGTGTGTGCCAAATGGGAAAAAAAGGGTTACATTTAGATATGGTTGTTTATTTTTCTGATACACTTTTACTTTGACTTACTACACTTTGCTATGTTTTTACTATGCTATACAGCAAAAATGTACAGCAATTTTAATATACAGCAGGTGTTTTACTTTTCAAATGCTTTGAAGGAAATGGTGAGTTCAATAAGATAGACTGTGTAGTAATGTTGGCTGGATGTCAGATTTTTTTTTTTTTTTTGGGTTGACCTTCAGCCAAAAGGAATCAACAGAAGCCAGTACTGTACTTCCAACTTGAAAAATATTCTTTCCAGACACACTACATTTTTTCATCTCGCTGCACAGCAAACATACCACATGCTGAATATTTTTATATATATGATGTGAAGCAAACAGACAGCCTATGCCCTTCCCTTCTAGGATATCCAACATTAGTTAACACAAATGCCTTCTAATTTAAGATAATGTTCTCTCCCCAAACAGGTTTGGCACTATCCAGCTCCTCTTACTGGAACTAGATTAGAAAACTGAATGTGTACTGTATGTATGTGCATTATTTTGCTCTTTTGCTTTCCACAGTATTTTGTACAGTATTTAGTGGGTAAATAAATAACCTTTAGGAGAAAACGTTATGTAAGTTACTTGGATCAAGATCCTTATCTACTGAGCAACGTGGCATAATTTGTAATGGTGTGGTTTTCAGCAAGGAAAACTTTGATAATGGTGATTTGGGTATGACATGATGAACAATTTGACAATATACAAAACCATAAGGCTGATTTAATAATAACTACACTCTTACCTCTTTCGGCATGGAACTGACCTAGTTCTTAACTCACACTTTCAATGGTTCAATATTGCTGATTGAACATGACTTGGGGGGTTGCCATTATCTCTGTATGTGCGGGAAGCAAAGATATTAGATTATATGTTGTAAAATTTGTGTTTTATCCAACAGATATGTGTACAGGACCAACATTGCATATAAAGCACAGATTTAATTTGCATACAACAATGAGAGGGTGGAGTTTTTCTCAGTTTGCTTTTGTAAGCTGGCTGAGATAAACTACACTCTCCAGCTACGGTTAATGATTATATCGTCTGTGTGGCTGCCAGGGACTGTTTAGACCAGTGAAAAAAAAGAACAGAAGAGGAGTGAGAGCTAGCCGTGTAATAACCGTGAGGTATTTCATTTAAAGCACATAAGGGGACTTTTTAAAAATACAGTTCCCTAGATAGGGATCCCATTAACTTCAGCTGTTATCAGCTTGTAAATGTATGACTAGTAAATAAATTGCCAAGAGAGAGCACAGAAGTAACATAATGATAATTATCATTGTTAATGTTTTCAATTAGGACCTGAACCAATTAGCAAATTGTGGTTGTATGAGGCTTCCTGAAAAATATCTCAAGCTTGACCTGAGAGCAAAACAAACAAAAAAAAAGATTTTCTAAATTCTGTGCTTCTAGGCCAATTTTAAAACATAAACTCAATATAATGTAATTTTCTAGCTTAGTCATTGATGACTCACCTGCAATGTGTAGTTACATAACCATGAATTGAGTAAAATTCCCTTTGACGTGTATGCAAAAACTATCATGTGATAGAAGATACTGATGGGAGTCTCCAAGTACATGATTAACACAAAATAAACCTTTTTAGCAAGCATGATGTGCACTAAGTTCTAGATACACAACATGGATTTCCAGCCCCTTGACTAGGCTTAAGCAGTTTTGAATAGCAGTGTGCATTCACAATATGGTACATTATAATTGCTTTGGGATGCACCAGCTTAGCTATAGTGAGTGGTGTCTGTATCCCATGGGAGGAGTTCGGCCTCGCAGTGTCCAGGGTGAGTCATACAGTCAGGAGAGCGGCGGCCTTCCCTGGGGATTTTAAATGGGATTAAGGGAGGCAAAACCGTCAGGGACTGTTTGTCCTCATTGCACTACAGATCCTACTGGACAGGCGCCTGGTGAGCTCAACCACACATCTGCAGGGCTGGCCTTTGTCCTCCAGAGGCCGGTACCTTGCTGATATCTGCTCTCGAGTTCCTGTGATTGGTTGTGATTCACCTCTGCGTTACTATGACGCTAAGTGACCAATTGAGCAGATGGGCTCGCCCGGCATTGAGCTTATTGGGAGGTTCGGATTGGCTGGGGGGCTTGCCCGGGGAGGCAGCTCAAAAAAGCTTGAGGCGACTGCACCACCATGCTACACAGGCGAGCACTGTTCTGTTATTGTTAGTTCTATTGGCAGACTACGGGTTTGTGAGCTGAAGCTACCAACCCAGCAGTACCGCCCGGAGCACCTGCACCACCCCCTGTTCCAGGACTGACAGCATCCACTCCACAGGAACTGCTACGGAACCATTACACTCCAAGATGGTGCTCATGAAGGCATGGCCTAGCTGAGGCTGTCAAGAAGAGACCAGAGTCAACCAGAGGATCAATTTAGGGGATGCTGATCCCAAAAAGTAGTGCAGTAGGTTCTTGGAGCAGAATGTTCCTTTTAGTGTGTCTACTGCTCGCCATTTGTGTGGCAACCTTTTATTTGTAGCTTGAAGTTAAACGCTGTGGCTTTTGAGTTTTAAGAAATGGAACCAGAGACCAGGGAAGGAACCAAAACGTCCACACAGTGAGGATATACCGATATACCGACTCGGGGGGGGGGGGGGGGGGTCAATTCCACTGTGGTATATTTTGTAATATACAGAACGTTCAAAGGCAACACTTCCTGACCTGTAGTTCAGTTTCAATAGTTCAGATGCAATCAGGTCATGTGAATGGGAATGGCTTGGCATCTCAGCCGATTAAATTGAATGGAAAGTCAAGGGCTGGATGCAAACCTCACGGTTTAGAGTCAAAAATGTCTTACGTTGCTGCCATTATTATTAACTCACCAACCGCTAGAGGGAGATCCATTACATTCTACCATAGAGGAAGTGATTTAGTATTTTTATCTAAAGCATTGTACTGTACTTGAAAAATACCCCAAATTATGGTATAACGTCATTATTATTATTAGTTAATGAAAATACATTTTGCATTGGAAAATAAAATGGAGAATCAAGCATACAAAAATGGAACGATAAGTAAGTATGTAATATAATATAGTATTGAACATTGAACAAGGTTGAAGTTTTGTTGATCAAATACCATGGGACTAGATGAGATGAACCCTACTAATAAACTAGCCTGACAACAGTCGTGGGTGTTTGGCAGTGACATTATTATTATTATTATTATTATTTATTTCTTAGCAGACGCCCTTATCCAGGGCGACTTACAATTGTTACAAGATATCACATTATACATTATTTCACATTATACAGATATCACATTATTTTTTACATACAATTACCCATTTATACAGTTGGGTTTTTACTGGAGCAATCTAGGTAAAGTACCTTGCTCAAGGGTACAACAGCAGTGTCCCCCACTGGGGATTGAACCCACAACCCTCCGGTCAAGAGTCCAGAGCCCTAACCACTACTCCACACTGCTGCCACTGCTGCTGACATCAAGTGGTGTAGGATGGAAAACATAACTTCCCTTGGGTCATGGTCATGTGCTAGTTGAATCCTTTGTTAGCAGTAATAAAACACTCAACATCAGTATACCCACCCAGATTCTAACTAGGTTTTTCGGTTTATACACGGTTTACTTACCAAAACTGGTAAATACGTCTTATGCTTCTCTGTCCCCACCAATAAGTCTGTACTAAACATTTTGTTGGCAATGCTGAATATAGAGCTGTGTAATGGAACAGGAACTCAAATGGATCTCCTTCAGTCTGATTTATAGTGTTGTTCTGCTGGATTATATTAAGCTCCATTGAGCAGCCATGCATTAACTTACTGTAATCAGTAATTTTTTCAATTGGTAACACATTCAGTAAAAAAGGGATTTCATAGCCTTTGGTAACTTTAGAATAATATAGGAGACAAATAACTTTCCTATATAAAGTATATTTAAAATATATGTTGAAATATCAGCATATTTTAAAAAATGTATCCTTTTAGAAAAAACGTCACTCTTGTTTTTCAATTTATTTTGCTAAATGACCTTGAATCTCCTTCTGCTGCAGGTAGGTTTAAATGTGGAAGAAGCTTGCAATGAACACACAAGCTGATTTAGATCTTTTCTCATCCCAGTTGCATTGAGTCGACTGGAATTTATAGTCATTTAGGATTCTAAATTGACATGTAAGTAATATTAGTACATAGAGCCCATACTGTATAGTGGATCTTATATATATAATATATATCTATATATATATATGTATGTATTGTACCTCAAGATTATATTGAGGTTGATACCTAACAAAAGAAATAAAACACTTCAGTAGAGAGTGTTACTTATTCAGGAGTCAGTATCTGTGGATTCATATGGTCTTCATGCTAACATATTTGCATAACCCTTATTAAAATGACACAGACAAGGTTAAAACGTTGGTCAAAATAATTTAGTTGTTTCCTTTACAAAGTGTATTACTACATACAGCTGTGAATGAGATGTTTAGGTGACTTAATTAGAGGCTTTTGGGTCTGGCTGACCACAAAACATGCCCTATCTCTGAATGAATGGAAGCTGTTGCAATCAGTGGACCATGTTTGGGTACTTTTTGGAGGAAAAGTACCCTAACATGGGGTACTTTACAGGGCAGCAGTGTGGAGTAGTGTTTAGGGCTCTGGACTCTTAACCCGGAAGGTCGTGGGTTCAATCCCAGGTGGGGACACTGCTGCTGTACCCTTGAGCAAGGAACTTTACCTCAATTGCTCCATTAAAAACCCAGCTGTATAAATGGGTAATTGTATGTAAAAATAACGTGATATCTTGTATCAATTGTAAGTCTCCCTGGATAAGGGTGTCTGCTAAGAAATAAATAATAATAATGTACCCATAGATGTATATGACCTTTGTTTGCCTCAATCTGGTAAACGGCAGTGGATGGGCAATTTAATGTCAGTGTCCCTATTTAAAAAAAAAAAAAAAATAAATGTTAATGTGGTTCATAATAAACACTTAAATGCCAGGTCTTCTAGGTTAATTGATAAGATTATAGTATGTGGATCAACCCACAAATTGCAGTCTAGGTCAAAGGTGATATCGCTATTGCACTTAGAGTTCAAAATGCATTATAAACCCCATCATGATCATCCTATTTAACCTCATTGTACAATCTAACCTGTTAATTGTTTGTATTTTTAGAGTTCTTTGTCAAGATTGCTCTTGAGGGGTCCAGAGAGGCTCACCTGATTGCACAGACAGATGCATTGGCACTGGCGCCCCCAGAGGTTAGACCTTCTCCCCTCTCCACAGAGGACCCTGAGGACCAGGTTATACAGGCCAGTAGCTTGCCAACATCAGCCCTCGAGTTCCTGGGAGTAACGAGTCAGTTTGTCTTTTTCGTGGGATTGGATGACGCTCACTGACCTTCAGTTCTCCTGAACTGTTGTGAGGAATTGCAGCACTGAGAGAACGATGTTCTAAATTGGGAGGAAAATTGGGGGTAAAGTCATTGTGTACTTAATATAAAAAAAATTATAATAATAAAAAAAGATGACAAAAACATTGCTCTTGTCTGACAATGCCCTCTTAATGTATTCTAAGTAAAAACTACAAATGTAAATAAAGACCATGTGACTTTACCTTGTATGACAACTGGCCCTCGTATGGCCATATGGGAACATCAGTTATTTAGGTTCCTAGTTTTTACTCAGAACTACTTCATTCATTTATATATGTATATATGGTCTCAACCTCACAGGGTTCACGTTCAGAAAACAGCCCACACAATGCCAGTTCTGTTAGAAATACATCTGTTTGCATGTTTCGGAACAGATGCTGGGCACCCACTGCTAACCGTGGAAACCAAACATCCATTGTAGGTGAGAGACGAGTCTGTTAGCACAAGCAGGTATTATGCTTTTAACCTTGCCTCAGCTGCAGGGGTCAGAATCTGCCCATTACACTCTTCCTGTAGTCACTCTTGCTGTAGTCAGTAAGAGAAATTGGTGATAAAGACTCCTTGTCCAAACAAGAAGTCTGCTTGGAACGTGTTGCCTTGCTTTAATAATGTTTTAAAATGACATTTATACTATATGGTAATGGTTTGCAATCGCAACTGCACTTTTCAATTACTTTCCGTTTCAATTCAAACAGCTAAATACAATTAAAACACTGACATTGCTAGTTTGATACTAGTAACTTTAGTTTTGCTAGTAGTGACATCCTCTCTGATGGTGCTGCTGCTTTGAAATTGAAGCGCCGCAATGTGTGAGGTCGGCTGTCACTTTTCTATTTGACGAGTTTATTCAGTGCTACACTTAGTGAGAAGTGGAAACTGAGGGACAGATCAGCCTAAGAAAATTAACAAGACAACCCATTCATTACATAGGCCTCTGGAAAATAACACTTAGCCTACTCTACCATATTAAAAGCAACCCCTAGTCAAAACAGAACAGCAGAGGACGTTATAAACTTTATTCATGAAAGAATCTGTAACATTTTATAGCAACAGCTTCATTTGAGGAAGATGAAAGCAGTGGATTTTTTAAAGAAAATATTATGTCAGAATTAAAAAAAATTGATTGGCTGCTGCTAGCTTAGAACTGTACTAGGCAGAAATATTTCATAGAACTCCCTACAGCTCTACAAACAGTGTTTTCAGAAATAGGTGTGCCACATAAAAAAAGCCAGGTTCTGATGAATTAATGTCAGGATATACAGAAGGATGAAATATTTCAGGAACTGCAGTTTACTTCATTTAAAAACTCCCTTTATAAAAGTTTACCAATGTAAAAGCATAGCAAAATATGGTAAAGTGTAGTGAAATTGTAAACAAGCACAGAGAGGTATGGCAAATATAACAAATCCTGATATACTATTGTAAATATCATTGGAAAAGCATTTCCCCCCCCATTTTTCACCCAAGTTATGTTCCCTCACAGCATCAATCCCCACAACTGCTCAGGGGAACTGATAATCAGTGGGCGTCCTCCCGCCCCCCCCCCGCCAAGCCATTCGCCTCTTTACACCTGATATCGACAGCTGATGTCGGCGAGCTACAGCCTCTGGAGTACATCCATGCAGGTCTCCATTTGAACTCACCTGACCATATGCCTATATACCATATGCCTTTACCAGGTGAGCCTTTCAGGGACCCCTTTATAGTGCAAATTTACCATTGTATACTTTTTAAGGGTGAACATGACTGAATATGAAATGTATTTTTATTTAAAAACGGGCAAAATATTCCTGTAATCACCACAAAATTCAAAAGCAGTAAACTACATGAAGAACCGTGTTTACCTTTTACCATGAAGATAAAACATACAATATATCACGCATTGCATGACTGTCTTATGCTCTAGTTTTTTTTCCCCTCCATTAGTTAAGACCCATTAAGCTGTCTGTTCAAGTCTCATTGCTCACCCTGGGGCTGTGTTTGAAGTGTTGTGCTTACAGAGTTATATTAAGTAAGCAAACACAGGCTGGGCTTGTTTGCGTGCTGCTTTGGGGCCTTGGTTGGGTTAAAAAGATTACATTGTTTTGTAAAATGTATTCAGAATAACAGCAGAGATGGATGGATAATCTATGAAGATATTGTTGTAATGCCTCTGTGGCAGAGTAGCGGGAGGAAAGATGTAGTCCAGGGGTTTGCTGCAGGACTACATACACCAGAATGCCACGGGATTGGTATTAGCCAGGTTTGGAATCGCCTGGCTCTATAGTTTTGAAACCGAAAGCTTAACAATTACTTCACAATCACATGACGTGCAATTAACAATTCTCAGGTTGACTGTCACTTTAATAGCCGACTAGTCTGTTATTTAACTAGTTGTCTATTCGGTGCTTCCCCTAGTGGTAACAAAAACCTGGACTGCTATAGTGGGTTTAATTACAGCACTTATAAACGGGCATTACCTTTAATAACTACAAGTAAACAAATGTGTGATAAATAGGGAGTTGTGACCTGGGTAGGTGCAGCTACAACAATCCTGCTTTTGTATCCTGACTGAACAGTAGCTGACTTATGAGCCTAAATTAATTTCAGGATACAGGATATTCAGGGCCTGCACTGTTCACCTTCCTCAGAAATGCGTATTTGTTGTAGCAAAGGCAAACTACGTTGAAAATGAAATGGGCTGCTCTTACAGAGTTTTCAGTCCATGGTTTAAACCGGTTTTATAATTGGGCTAAGCAGAGATAGTATAATATAGCATTGGTCATACAATGCTTAATAAGAAGATAGCAAGGCAAGCTACTCTCCAATGCTAATATGTTAATTCATATCGGAAGAGCAATTCTGAAGGTAAACGTCAAAGTGTGACACATACAGGCCTCTTCTATTTGTGACTGAGGATATTTACCTCCCACATGGGCTACTAAACACAGCGTATTGACACATCCACAATACAGGGTTATTTGGCAAGTAAATTGCATGTCGTCTTATGACATGTTCAAAAAAAAAAATTGCTACATTATAGCCAGGATTTCTCAAAGTGTACAAGCCAGGTGTACAGCAAGGTTTTAATTTATCGTTACACTATGTAACACAATTTTTGTTCCTGGGTAGTAAGTGTTATTTCCTAATTGCTTATGCCTCAAAAGTATAGAAAATGGCTATTATTCCCCACAAACTTTGCTTTTGTGACCAGGACAGTGATATTTTGAACTGCACATCAAATTGGGCCTTATGAAACAATTTGTCAGAGCTCTAGATAAGGAGTCGGCAGCCTTCAAGTACCTTCAAGACATCTTCCCTAAGCTGTCTGAGGCAAAGGTCAAAGCCGGTGTCTTCGTCGGACCACAGATAAAGAAGATCCTGGAGTGCAATGAATTCCCCAAGAAGCTCACTAGTAAGGAGAAAGCTGCTTGGAACAGCTTTGTCGCAGTGGTTTGGGGCTTCCTGGGCAATCACAAGGCCGAAAACTATGTGGAGCTGGTTGAGACTCTGGTGAAGAACTACGGCACAATGGGCTGTAGGATGTCCCTCAAAGTCCATATCCTTGATGCTCATCTTGATAAATTCAAGGAGAACATGGGAGCGTACTCGGAGGAGCAAGGCAAGCGTTTCCACCAGGATATACTGGACTTTGAACGCCGCTACCAAGGACAGTATAACGAGAACATGAAGGGAGACTACATTTGGGGGCTGATTCGTGAAAGTGATTTACAGTATAATCGTAAATCTCGAAAAACTACTCACTTCTAAATTTTTTGTAGTCATTTTTGTATTACTTTAGTATAAATACATGTTCATTTGGATTCATTTGTTGTTTTTTTCTGACTTTATGTGAACGAAAAGACACAAATTCTCCCGTTTTCTCATTGGAAATAGGTAAATTTCAAAATATCACTGTCCTGGTCACAAAAGCAAAGTTTGTGGGGAATAATAGCCATTTTCTATACTTTTGAGGCATAAGCAATTAGGAAATAACACTTACTACCCAGGAACCAAAAAAAAAAGAAATTTGTTACACGGTGTTATCAGTCCCTCTGGGGTGATTGTATAGACCCAATTTTTAACATTACTACGTGCATTCAAGATACAGTGAAATGAGATCTGCAGAAAAATCAGGTTTAACTTTGTTAGCGCATTGTTAAATTCTGCTGCTGTTTACATAATTTAAATAGACCACCGAGTCACAATTTCACTCAAAAAGCTGCATACACAGACAGCAGAGCTAGACTTTTCAAAGTGAAACAAAAATGAATTAAAAAATCTAAAGGATAAAGCAGTGAAAATGTAAGCAAAACTAATACGGGGGGGGGGGGGGGCTGCAGATTTAAAAGTAGTGTTAATTATGCCCAACTTACACTGGTCTCCTCATGACCAAAAACTTCCTGCAGTAATTTTACACCTTTTGGTTTTAAAATTCCACATTCAGCTATGGGACCTAAGGGCTGCCTTGACTGCACAGTCACATTAACAGGTAATGATCACAGATTGGGTGGCTCCAGTGTGCCTGACTGTATCGTCAAGGTTACTCAGAGGTAATGGATATGCAGTAATGTAGACATGAGGACTTGAGGCCTGGTCTTTGTTTACAGCCCTGCTGCTTTCCACTGATATATGTTTCCTGTGTGGCACTATAGCCGGCTGAGGTTAGCAGACTGTATCGGCAAGCAGAGATCCGATCCTTTCTCTTTGATTTATTCATAGATGTCTATTAATAAGTGCTTGCATAGTCCACTCTTCCTATAAAAAATGAATTCATTCTGCAAATGTTTAAATCCCTGCTATAGGTGCTTTCAATATAAGCATAGTAAATTATCATTTGATGCTGGTCTGTAGCTATTTTCTGTTTTGGTACTGTTCTTTAAATATGACAAAATGGCTTTTTTTTAGATCTACACAAAAAAAACAACATATCAATCTTTAATTTGAAGATGTTCACAATTTGATCATGTGTTTGGATGGCCATACATGGATATAATATTTTGTTACTTCATTGTGAACATTTTTTTTTTTTTTTTGTTAAGCCTAAAAGTGATTTTTTTTAGATTAAAATAAATCTGTAGTTGAAAGGCTGGGTTTGGTTCAGGATGTATTTACCTCATAGAAGAACCTCCCATGTTTACTCTAGTGTGGCTGTGGAAAGCTGTGCCGTGTCTGACATGCCAGAACATTAACAGAACATAAACAACCAATCACAGAACACTCACACAAACAGAACACGGTCCAGTGGCCACACTCCCCTGCTCGCTCCACAGTTCTGACTGAGAGCTCTCAGCTGTCAGTGTCTCACGCAGCAACACAACACAGACACCTACCGTTAAAATATCTTGTCTTTAATCCAGGATTTGCATATCACAGGACAGTAGAAGTATAAACTCTGTATCCCTTATATGAGACGTGGGTAAACGCTGTAATGCCCAAATTAAAAGTGGGTAAACAGCATTTACCTGCGTATACCTCGACTACACAACTGGCTTGAATCTGATTAGACTGTGCATATAAATGAGGTAAAGAACAGGGAGTTATTGACACATGGCTGCTTTCATGAACAAGTGTAGAAGTTGTCATAATCAATGCTTAGTTCATATGAACAGAATATGAGTAATCTGATATAGTAGGAAATCACATGGTAGTTCATCATACATTGTTACAAAAGGTGTCATGGAATTAACAAAGTGAGGTGGAGCATCACATTGCCATGGTTCCATAATCAAACAATCACATTACGAATGCTACAGGAGCTAAATCCTGTAGGCTAAAGAGGTGGAGCACCCATTAAAGGTGTGTAAAACGAAACCTGACAGATTGATCTCAAAACATACTGACTAATTGCCCATTTCTAGTAGCTAACCAAACACTCATGGATCAAAATTCCTGTTACACAAGTATATTATTAGTGCTGCCAAATAGCAGTTCAAGTTAAACATTGTTTTGTTTATTATCGAAATAAATATGACATAAAGTTGACAATGCATTTTATTTATTTTTTTCTTTTTTTCATACCATCCATTGTCATTTCTTCACAGTAAACAGTGGCCATCGACATGTTTACATAAAGTAATAACATGAGGTTTACTTGTGCCTTTTTGTAGCTGAACAAGCAAACGAAAACTGAAATTGGACTTAAAACACTTCAAATAAAACTAACGTGGAAATGGCATTGTAAAGTGAAGGGGAAAGGTGTTGGCCAGGGTGTCCTCGGCTCACCACGCCCCAGTGACCCCTGTTGTCGGGCCGGGCGGCTGTGTTTTCCTCCAACGCTGTAGCTCTGAGGTGGCTGCATGGTGGGTCTGCAGTGTGAAAAGATGCAGTCGTCTGACGGCACACACTTCAGAGGACAGCGTGTGTTCGTCTTTGCTGCTCCCGAGTCAGCGTGGGGGTGGTAGCGGTGAGCTGAGCCTAAAAATAATTGGCTATTCCAAACTGGGGAGAAAATGATAAAAACAATTGGCGACTACTAAATTTCTTAACAAAAATAAAAATAAAAAATTGTGTAGAAACTTAATGTACCGTGCACATTTACCTTGTTCAACTTTTATAAGGGAGCACAAGGGCAGCTACAATGGAATGAGCCAGTGGTAGAATGGTACCATTGCACTGTGGTGAAATTTTCACAATTTTACATCATCACAATAGGATAGTACTATATCAGTACCAATGCGCTTCCAAATCAGGGATACTGAGCAACATTCATCCCAAATCCAGTACAAAGGACATATTGCCCCAGTATAGAAACTTCAGAGTCAAATTAAGGTCAATTGAGAGGAATGAGTCTTGGGTAGAATTGTAAAGCAGATTCTCATCACATTAAAAACACTTTTTTTATTTTTAGTGATGGCAGTGGATAGTAATTTATCTCAGGGATGTGGTAACAGTCCCAGGTGTGCTCCTCCTGTAGTCTGAAGCAAGGCATATGTAAATGCATACTGTATCTCCTGCCAGGCCATTCCCGCAGGAGACTTTCACTAAGGCTAAAAATATGTGACTTACAACCTACCCTGATTAAAAATGATAACTTTGCATTTTACAATGGATGAATACATTTCACTCAAATGCTTTTATGGGAATTTTTAGAATTTCTCTGAATTACGTTTTCTGGTGCACTGCAGCAAGGTGGCATAGAGTTTTATTATCTTTAAAATTGTAACTTGTATTCGAACAGACCTTGTAAGATGAACTTTTGTTTACAGTGCAGGCTTCATGCCAAGCCTTCAAGTAATTAGAGCTACAAAATAGTTCACATTTTCTCCGCCACGCACATCCATTTAAATTGGTCCCTGGAAACACAGGCTTTGATTGGTTCGCCAATTGGCATGTTAATACATCAGTTTGATTGATTAATCCACCGTACAAGTAAATGTATGGTGGATTAAGGCTACAGATCTTCAGTTATGGGGTGGTAGGCTGTAGGAACAGCTTGTATTGTAGGCGACTCCAAGCACTGATGTAGGTTCTAGTGCTATTTTCTAAAGGTAAGACAGAGCTCTGAAGCTAGAGCCTGTCTGTCCATCTTTACCAGGGGAAGCTGAATCGCTCTTTAAAAAAGCCTGAAGTCCACAACATGTTTTGTGGAGTAGTGGTTAGGGCTCTGGACTCTTGACTGGAAGGTCGTGGGTTCAATCCCAGGTAGGCGATACTGCTGCTGTACCCTTGAGCAAGGTACTTTACCTAGATTGCTCCAGTAAAAACCCAACTGTATAAATGGGTAACTGTATGTAAAAAATAATGTGATATCTTGTAACAATTGTAAGTCGCCCTGGATAAGGGCGTCTGCTAAGAAATAAATAAATAAATAATTTTGTGTTAACCGACAATACAAAATAAAATTCAGAAAAAAAAAACTTTAATCATTTATTTGTGTGATGCCTGCCTGACCATTGTCTGTCCTGTCACAGTCCCTTAAAGACTCTAGGCCTTGTTTGGCCTGTCATCAGCACTGTGATTTGGTATTTTATGTTGCCCAAATTATAACCCTCATCCCTCATCTCCAGTGCAAACAGTTTTGTTTTTGTGTCTGTGATAATTATTAAGGAAAAGTTATCTATGAACAACACACATACAGTAGGATAAAAGAATGCCAACAATCCCTATTAGATTACTTAATCCCCTCTCCCCTGGACACTTCAAAAGAACAAAGTGCTACAATGAAGGTGGAGACGTTTTAATTGTGAGCTCAAGGACAATGGTGTTGAACAAGCTTTATTAAAATGGAAACCTATTATTAGTCATAAAATAACATAGACCCTCTAGTACTCTTTGAAATGTTTACAAAATGAACGACGGCCTTGCTTTGCATATGGTAAATGTTTTTGTATACTGAGTGTGGACTCCACAGCACTAATCCAAGCTTAAGAAATTACCTAGGGGCAGTTTATATAAAAAAAAATGATATACAGAACAGAAATATAAAAAAAGTATTCTTTTTATTCAAGGAGGCTTGCAGAAATACAGTAATACCAGGGTGACATATCTGTGTCTGCACTTGCATACTTCTCTCACCCCTAGTGTCGACGCCTGGAACTCTGGGTAAGGGACCAGTCATTCTAACCAGAGGGACGGAGAACCCATTGCTATAAATATATTCTTAAAGTGACTCCTGTCTACAGGATCATTACAAATCTTCCAACCAAACTGGTGAATTATTGAACGTTCAGATAATCAGGTCACCCTGTAATGTAATGATATTCTTAGGAAGATTGATCAAGACCGAACAGAGGTTTTGCTAATGAATTAACCTAGAACTTTCACAGGTAGTATCCCAAGACTGATTCTCCATCCCTTTCAAAAGGGTCTAAATGGATGAGCAGCAGCTAAAACAATATCTGCCCAGAATGAATGAACTAAATGAAATCTGCAGATTATAGCACCATGGACCATTGTGCTGTTCTCTTAATGCATTGACAGCAGTGAATGGCAGTTCTGTTAAAAATTAACAGGAGAGATGTATGACAAGTAGGGTACCGCAGCTACACAGGTGCATGGGAGTGAATTGGTGGAATATGATACTGCATCTAGGGCTGTTGATTTGGAGAATGATATGCTGACATTTGACAAGATGAAGCACATTCTAATCCATAAATTACATGTGTCTTGCACATGCCAAGTTCAACAAGAACACACACGATAATAGCAATAAAAACTATGTGCAGGTTGATTAATAGGGTGAAGTTAAGATGGCAATACCCGCCCTAAAATGTAATCTGATTTTCTACTGTTCTCACAGTATTTTTTATTGTATGTTCTGGGTCAATAAAATACACTTGCAGTAAAACTCCAACGCAATTAATTAGAGGGAATTAGATCTTCCAGTGTTTAGATAATTCAAATTGTCTGGACATCCCATAATTATTACTTGTATTTGTGATACATCCATTTATAAAATAAGACACAATGAGCCATCAAAGTCTTATGCAAGCTACCCCAAAAATCACACTGTTGATTATTCCTAATTTATTTTCAATTAAATGTTACATTTTCTTTTATCAAAGAATCAATCCCTTCCACCTTGATGCTCACAGTCCCAGTTCAATGGACTCTCGCAGGTCAATGGGGTCAAATCATATGATCTGAATGGTGGAGGGTCTGAAATACTGCTGTTGAAATAATAAACCTAGGACCAGCCCTGACTGAAGAAACTCACAAATAAACCTAAAGGTATGCCACTGTACAACATTTGTAAAAATGCTAAAGTGTATAGAACACCCAATAGATGTGGGTATCACCACATTGTGGATGGGCTACCAATTGAAGTTGCTTGCCTGATGTGTTTTGGCTCAGCAGAGGCCAAGGGTCCAGATTTAAAGCTCTGGAGGGTCACATTTATTATTATTATTTATTTATTGGCAGATGCCCTTATCCAGGGCAACTTACAATTGTTACAAATCACATATATAGATATCACATTATTTTTTACATACAATTACCCATTTATACAGTTGGGTTTTTACTGGAGCAATCTAGGTAAAGTACCTTGCTCAAGGGTACAGCAGCAGTGTCCCTCACCGGGGATTGAACTCACGACCCTCTGGTCAAGAGTCCAGAGCCCTAACCACTACTCCACATTTGGCCCTGGGCTTGGGTTTGGTCAAACCTGATGCAATGTCGGTGAACCACATATATATCCCTTTTGGAATCAAATATATTTCACTAATCCTGTATTTCTAGGGGAGGTAGTACCAATAAGCTTTTTTTGTGTGTTCCAAAGGCACATTTTAAAATATATTTGTTTTCAAAACATGACATATAATACAAGTAGAACAAATTAATACAGTAAGTGGAGCCCAAAGCTCACTATTCTCTGTGACCTTTATTATAGTTCCACAGTTTTTTCCTCCTTCATCTAGTTCTCTGTTTAATGGGTTACACTATTATGCAATTAATTATCAACGACCTTACAGTGGGCCTTGCTGCAAGCTGTTTACCATTGCAGTGACTAAAGGGACTAAGGGACTAAACATAGCTCACAAAAACATGTGTTCTAAGAGTTTATGATTCATTTATTATTATTTTTTGGAAGTAGTGTGTAAACGTCTTGAAAGCAGTAATCTGCTGCAGTTTCAACACCCCAATAAACAGAATCGATAAAAGCTTGAGAGAATTTGACATTATATTTAACAAGCAAAATAATCACATCTCCAGTGAAAATTGCCAGTGTCCCACTAAAGAATATTTTAAAGTTATCAGCTCGGCTAATGAAATCCTGTCAGGGTGAAATGAAACACAATAAATCACAACGTTCAATGCAAAAACAACACCCAGGCAGATCTTTGTTTGTTTTTTTTTGGAGAAATGTACAATGACTAGTTGCTTGCTTCATATTAATTCATATAAATCGTGTATTACTTTATTAGTTATGCCTAATTTTCTATGGAATTATTTATTTAAGCTCAGTTAGAGAGTTAAAAAATTCGCAGTAGAGGAAGAAGAAAGCTAGAACTGTACATGTACATAATTTATTCAGTAAATAACCCCAAAGCCTTGGGAACTTTTGTTGTGAAACTTTACACAAATATTGTGAGCCTCCCTTTTAGTTTTCTATTACATGGAACACACTTTATTTTCTAAAGCTTGTGTTTTGTGATTTCCAGTTTCACAAAAAAAGCTTTTGAATTAGTTTAACAGTAGAGGACTCAGGGGAAACACAATGGGCCTCATTTACGAAAGGGCGTTAAACTGGTGCACTATAATTGCAATTACTGTGCATGTTAATCATTTCCGTATATACTATTGCAATTTTATTCATTATCGCGCGAAATAGCGGGCATATTATGGTACACTAATTTTATTGTGCCATACTATGGTAATCAGAATGAATATGTGATTTGTATGATAATGCATGATCATGTATTTGAATGAGCATCCCGCTCCGAATAATGAGATGAGCTGCATTCACATGGTATTTAATAAAGGACATTAATTTTAGTGCGCATATTAAAGTGATAATTTATTAGTGCGTATGGGAACCAGGGTTTAACCACTGACAGGCAAGCTATTTTTCTAGCCTGAAAACTAGTGATGTGCAGTTGGATTCTTTTTACTGACTCGATTTGTTTGATTCATTCAGTTTAGTGAACCAATTCAACAAATTTGTTCATTTGATTCACTGATTCACTAACGTGAAATAAATACACCTTGCTGAATTACTTGGTTATGACAATTTGTTTTGCTGCGATTGGCTTAATGGGAATGTCGCTCATACAATACAGACTGCACATGTTGAAGACGCATGTTATATTAAAAAGGCGTGTTGTTTTAAAGAATTCCAAAATGATAAAGTACTAATGGGTGGGCTGTATGCATTAAAGGCGAAAGGAAACCGTTTTTATTATTTTACATCAGACAAGGAATACATGTTAAAATTCAAAGGTAAGCAGTGCAGTTTCACTTTACGTTGCCTCTGCCTGTCTCCTGCTGAGTGCTGTGTCTGTCGATCACTCATTTTCGGTCAAGATAAGTGACCTCCACCTTCACAATAAGCTATTATTATTATTATTATTATTTATTTCTTAGCAGATGCCCTTATCCAGGGCGACTTACAATTGTTACAAGATATCACATTATACATTATTTCACATTATACAGATATCACATTATTTTACATACAATTACCCATTTATACAGTTGGGTTTTTACTGGAGCAATCTAGGTAAAGTACCTTGCTCAAGGGTACAACAGCAGTGTCCCCCACTGGGGATTGAACCCACAACCCTCAACCCTCCGGTCAAGAGTCCAGAACCCTAACCACTACTCCACACTATTGACCAAAAGATACGCCAGGACATTATTATACACATTAAATTATCGCTCACAACACATGTAGTGTGCACGGTATGGTATGTAAATTAGCCAAATACTGTGCACAGAAATTAATGCGTTCTCTGTTAGTAAATGGGATAGTAAATTTAGATTTGTCGCGCACGTTAAGCTCACTACTTTACATGCAGGCTAATTCCAAATTTAGTGCCCTTTCGTAAATGAGACCCATTGGTCTGAGAGTCGAGGCCTGTGTTTGTGTCACAGAAGGCTTTGCGAACAAGCAAACAAGCTTATTATTTGAAGTATTTTCTATACCAAGGGATATTGTTAATGTTGAAATCTCTGCATTTCCAAACAATGTAACTTAAAAAATGTACAGTTAACAAAATTATTCACTAAAGCTTACTTCTCCTGAACATTTATTAATTATGGGTCCTGCATGTGCAGGTTTAAAAGAAACACATGTCATAGCAAACCAATTCATTTAAAAAAAAAGATAACTGGTACAATGGTTTGGTCAGGCTGGAGTTCAAAATATACTTTGAAGATCCAGCTATCAAACCCACTTGTTCCTTCCTCTGACGCCATTTTGTTGCAGGATGATATGAAAAGCTTGTTCAGGTGACATGTAAGGTTTGACTTGCACTGTATGTTATTTGTTCACATAAAATGTAATCCATTACCACATTCCATTACCTATGAGAAAATGGAACAGTTACAAGTCAATGAAAAATGTAATTAGATTGTTGCATGACATGTGTTACTGCTTAATTTCTTCATTAATTTCACCCAGGGGTACCACTGTTTTGTAATTTTTAATGTTGTAGAACTAAAAGGAAACAATTAAGGTGCATGTGGACACTCCTCCAAGTTGTTTTCATTTAAGCTTTTTAACATCAATGTTTTGTTTCTGTTTTAGAAAAAAAAAAAACTGGTGTTACTTAGAATGGCTGTAAATGCCTTGTGAATTTTGTCTCCAGTGTCTTCAGGGTCAAAGGATGTGGCTGGCTGAAAGCATGTCAGTCATTAGTGTAAGCAGCTGGTTCTCTCCAGGTGAAATGGACACACAAGTGCACAAATACAAGTAAAGCATACACACAGAGGGTATGGTACCGGAATTTTCTATAACATGTTGTTTTTTTTCCCAAAACTGCTCATCGTGACCTATGCATTGAATGAAAGTGCAGTTCAGGTAAGATTTATGGAATTAGCTATAACCACTTCAAGGCTTCTCCTTGGTTCTTGAATGTTTTTCAAACATGATATTCATATACTGTATTTCACATAAAACGATTCAAATTAAAAGGTGCCTCCTGTTACCTTATCACTTCCTGTGCATTCTGTGTAGGTTAATTTGAATTCCACTGTAGTCAGACCTTGTGACCTACAGAACAGGATATGATTAGGTACCAGGAAGCATTGATGTAAAATGTTGAAGATTCTTGAAAAAAAAAAAACGGTATATATGATTCTGAATTAAAGATAAAAAAAAAGATGAAAACAAGGACAGAATCCAAAGACTTTCACCATGGTTGAAAAGAGGACCAGTGATTGAGAATTAACTATGGCTATCATGCATTTAAATCAAGGTAAGAAATGTGAAAAACTACAGTAAATACATAAAAAGAATGAGTAACCTCAAAAAATACCATGCCCATTTTAAAGCTTAGGAAGGCTTTCTTTTTGTGTGTAATGCAATACAAAACACAAAGAAATGTGATTTGCCATTTTACGCATCTTTTAGTCAATGCATTTAAATGAGAACCATTACTATGATTCATTTGCTTCTAAATGTATTGTTCTCAGCAAAGTGAAAAATATGCATTGATTTCCTTTGTAGAGGATGTAAGCTCTCAAAGCTCTGGGACTAAGCTTGTGAAGAATCATCACTTTAAAAGGCATAAAAGCAGCTTGGCAGGAGCTCCAGTTCTCCCTCGCCATGGTAACATCGGAATAGTGCTGACAAAACCAAAACACAACATCTCAATTCGGTGAACAATTAAACAGTTTAAGTTTAAATACAGTATACAAATGTCAATGGTGCTCAAACACTGAGAACAATACATCAAAACAATCAAAGAAAGTCCTTGTGGGTAAGCAGCTTGTTATATGATCACGGTTATGTTTACTCAAGGCTGCAGAATCTATTTTACTACAGTATACTTGAAAAGCGATCATCTCATGAGGGTGCCAAGTTTAACTGCCATGTGGTGTTACGTGTAATGGCCTTTGAATTAAAATGCCATTACAGTACAGTATTTTATTGTCAGGACTACCACTGCATTTAAGCATCTGTGGCTTGCTTTTTTTCAGTTGCGATGCAAATCTCACAGTTTTTCACTAAGCAGAGATGCAAAGCTCCACAATCCCCGCCCCCCCCCCCCCTCACCACGCACCTCTGCAATCCCTCTCCCTCTACATGCAGACCACGCAATAACAGTGCTGTACTCTGTGTGTGTTCGATGAAGTCACTTTATTAAAACAGGTTTTCACTAACAGAGAGCAAAAAAAAATACTTGCACAATGCAGTGGCGCACTGTTTGATTACAAACTTGTCCAGTCTTCTTTTTCCTGCTATGTCGACTCACACATAAACTGCACGACTTGCTTTTTTTCTACTGGGACTCGCTGCGGACCAGGGATTATACAGTATACATGCTGCGTACGTGCCTAATCACGTGAGATGTGATCATATTCAAATTCAAATTCAAAAACAGCTTTATTGGCTGTACACGTCATTGCACTTGATACAGTATCGTATTACATGCAGTCATTTTCCCACAATATGATTCTTATAAGTGGATTGCTTTATTCTTATAAGCAGAGTATTTTACATTGGTTAGTATAGGAATGATTTTGTACCAGTGGTTTTGATCACTATATGAGGTTGATTCTTATATCAGTAATTCTTATAAACGGAATGCGCTGTATTACAGTAGGCAGTCATGTATCTGACTGTGGTGTGACCAGAGTAAGGGTGGATATGTAAAAAGTTGAATAAATGAATCTTGTTTTAAATACCATTGTACACAGCTGTAACAATTACTATATTCACACAATTATTGTTTTGAGATTCAGCTTTTATTAGGGAGCTCCCCTAAATCCCTTGTTTAGAAAGATACAGGGTATTAATGCTTGTGACAGAGTAGCCATCTGCCGTGTGGATGCGTGCATTTGCTGCTGAGTGACAGGCAGGAGATCGAGACGGAGGTTGAAGATGATGTGCCCCCCGCAGGCAACAGGATTTATTTACATATCAACACACTGAACAGCTCACGTGACACTACCAGTAATTGTAGCGCATGGAGCACATACAACACAGTGTATAAAAACTGGTGGGATCTACAATCTCTGACTTAATCTTATTGTAGGTTCATTTCACCCTGAAGGTTTTAAAAACACATTTTCTTGCATCTCATTGGCATAAGAACATGCTCAGTCTTTTGTTGTTTTTTTTACTATGATTCCAATTTTCCCAAAACAACTTAAAAAATATCTCCCACTTCCTGTGTTACACATAAAAGCAATCTGAATAATGCAAATGTAGACAATTATCATTTATGGAATAATGAAGTAGCAGCTCCTGGTTGCTGAGGGAATATTAACACACATTCAGCAATCATTTCGGTTGGGCATAAATCATTCCCAAGGTTACCAGGCAAGGCTGATTATTTCATTTGTACAGTTTGGATATTAAAATTTCAGTTTCCTATTATCCGTGAGTGTTGTAGAATTTACAATGTGCAGTAATTTGTCACATACAGTGCTATTGTGATCTGGATATGACTCTTCAGAAGCTAACTTGTCCAAAATCTACATTTGTTCCACTCTTCTATTGGTTAGTTTTTTTTATTTTATTTATTACGGGTTCATCAATATTTGAATGTTATATAGTTATAAAATGTTTGAACAAAGATTTGCATAGAACAGTATTAAGTTAGCATGTTTACCTTGGCACACCAGGCTAAATACTGAGGTTAAACTATGGGACAGTGCTGAAAAGGTACTTTAAACTTAGGATAGGTTGACAGAAACTGAATATCATTGTGGCGGAGTGTCCCGTCCCTATTTATTATTATTTGTATTTTTGTTTGCAGCGCGGATAAAAGCGCAGCGTTATTGTTTTTTATATATTTATCATTTAAAAACCCTGTGAGGATGCATGACTGATCAGCTACTGATTATTTAAATAGCTGACAGTCATGCATCCTTACCAAACGCGTGCAGACTGTGGCCGAGGGGTAATAAGATAATTGACAGCCAGTTAACCCCTCGGCCAGAGTATAAGAACCTGCAGCTGTCAGTGCTGCGGGGTAGAGTGTACAGAGAGGAGGTACGGGGAGATAGAGAGAAGACAGAATTTAACAATTGCTAAAACGTGCTGGATTAGCCAGCACGACACTTGCTTGTTTGTCTGTCTGATTCGTTTGGCCTCGTGCCCTTTGTTTTGTTGATTGTTTAAATCTTTTGTTTTGTTTATTTATTTATTAAATACGCTGAGTGCAGTAGCATTCAGCTTCACCCGCCCATCCACTGTTTTGATTCAGTTACTTCCTGGTCCGTGACGTAACCACACATCACCACTGCAAGCCAGCCTGCCACAATCATTCAAAGGGAATTGGCAAGAAGAATGCATAAGTTACAATATCTGCTATTTCATACTGTAACCAGTTGCTCTTTAATCTTTAACACCATTTAATTTAAAACAAATATTGTGCAATAATCTTGATGCTATAACACACTGAGGCTATTATGGTATGTTATAATGGACTACACGTGTGCATTGTCTCATATCATTGTGTCTTGCAGCTTGTAACTTTGGTGACGTCAGTTCATTTAGTTTTACCTCAGTACCTGCCTAAGGGAGCTGTATACAGTCAAGTGTGCTATACTGATATCAGCATTGCAATACGCACTAGTCAATACTCAAGTAGGCATGAGATATGCTTGGACAAGCATAACATTAAAAAAAAAAGTCTGTCTGAGAAACCCATTGAAAGAAATGTTCTGATGTTAGACAGCCTATGAAGGTTCCTTAATATCAATCTGTATTTCAATCAAAACTAAATAACTGTTGAATGAATAACCACTCTTAAAGTCCATTAGGTACTGGTACTGATACATTTGAAAACTGCTACTTGCATGGCACTATGATACTATAAAAGGATTGCCAGTAGTATTAATTAATAGTAATGGTGTACCATTGGTACTCTATGTCAAACACCACCAGCACCGTTTATTTAGTGGACCCTGTAAGCACTCTGAATGAGTCGACAGTGAATCTGCAGCTAAGCAGATCTGGCACCAAAAGTGCGCTCAAGGGTAAATTGTACATGTTAACTGAATTTTAGTCATTGTTATTTGTTTGCCCTCTAATGTACTGACACTTTAAACACAGCATCAAAACATGGAATTCTCCAGTGCACATCTGCAAGCTCTTAAAAGGTTTGAATGGCCTGATTTTAAGTCAGCTTGTGGCTGAGTGCATATTATTATATGCCTCCAGAGCTGCAAAATCAATCCCTCCCTGGCTGGAGAATACCAATGATATAACAATGGCATCTATCAGGCTCGGAACATTTTTGGGTTGGGGCAAACCTTTCCGTAGGTTGACAACCAGCATGGCCAGATATCTTGGTTCTCTTTCCATTGGTGACTAAATGTAATCTGTGTGCTGGTGCACCATCATCCATAAACACATGGTTCCTTTAAGATAGAACTTGGCAACATTTTGAGATCAAGCAGCTACTCAGAACCAGACAAGCACAGAGGGGCCAAATATGTGCTGTCAACTTATAAGCACATCAAAACTATAATCACTGCAAGACCTATATTGAATGGGACTGGAAGATATCAAAGTATTGGCATTGCCTTGGGTCTTTATTAAGTGGTTATTCAAGCAGGGTGGAAGAATCCTAGACATTTCTATTAGGGCATGAGTGATGGGTGATTTTCATTAGCCCACTGGTCCCGCATCTCAAGGGGAGAAGGAAGTCACCTACCTCTGAAAAACGAACTGACCCGTCGATGCCTCAAGGTGACTGATTGCAAATAAATGAAGGTTGGGAAAATTGGAATGAATTTATCAGCAACAACTAACGTATGTACCTGAGATTTCAATGGAACAAATAAATGGGATAAATTAGAAAATAAACCAGTGAGAAATGTTAGTCTCACTTTATAATGTGGGACACTGCAGCTTTAATGATAAAACAAAAATGTATTGTGGGCAAATACAACATCTGCTCTCTCCTCCTTTTGAGGCCAATTATCTACATTCTATTACCATAATTGGCCTGTCCTCAAAATGTCTGTCCGTATTGAAACCAGTTATAATATTGAGATAGAATAACTGTTAAACGTAGACTTATTTGTCAATTGGACATATCAGAAAAAATGGACCAATTTACTGTAGCTGATGCATAGTAATATGTTAAGGTTTAACAACGTTGTGTTACTTCCCTAGAATTGTGATTAAGCCTTCATCAATTCAGTTTATTTTTAGCTGACAAGATTGTTATTCTGTCTGCCCCAGACTTTAAGAGCGTTACAGCAGTGTTTTAGCTTCATGGCTTACTAAAGTCTCAATCATGCAACGTGATTTTTGGTCTGAACATTACATTATTCTCTACAATATTGTATGTTTTCTTTTGCGGTACGGAAATAAAATGATGCATCGATGCATTGTCTCTCTTAGAAAACAACGCATCGATGGTAGAAAAACCACCATCATCTCAGCCCTACTTTAAATGATGCCATAACAGAAATGTCATGAAATGTAGGCAGTTTCTAACATTTCTGATGCACAAAACATTAAAGTAAAGGAAGAAGCAACACAAGATTCAGATTTACAACAGAAAAATGTATCTCTGCAGTGGAGCATGGCTGGTAATCTGCATTAGCAACACCATACAAGCTTTCATTTTTATTTCCAATTACTACTGTGAAACAGGAGGCAAACATTTTCTGATTCATGTCTAAGAACCAGAACACCACACTGTCCACACACTCTTGGCCCTGCTATTTCCAAATGTTGGAACTAGACCAATGTTTAGAGAAAAAAACTGATGGCATCTGCCACTGTACAGCTTTGCTTTATTAAATCTCTGGGTTTTTCTTTATCCAACACTAAGAAACCTTGGTCTTTATGCATCAAGAAACATGCCAAGAAGGGCACATGGCTATCTGCCTTCATCATTAAATATGTTGAGATAATCCACCAGAAATGTTCTATATATGGGCAGACTCAATTCAGCATTAGGCTTGTACATAAGCACTCTGTGACATAATCAATAGGTTTCTAATTAAATATTAGTTTGAGCCATAGTGCTGTTGGAAATGATTAGTTGTCTCAAGAACAAGCTGGTTAACAGACTGAAGTGGTACAAAGAAGAGCAATATTATTTACAAAACACAAGAAAACATCTTAGCAAGCACTTGAGAATGGTAGCATTGGGCACTGGAAACATAGCTAGACTGGCAAGATGTATTCAGTTTAGCACTTGGGTATGCTCACAGAGCTGTGAGGGGAATCTCTCATAGGGAGGAGTCCAAGAGAAGAAGAGTAAGAGACAAAAACTACAGCTGTTGAAAAGCAAACAAATTGTTACTACAAAAAAGTGAGGACCACAGTGATGACCTTGTATAGCATCTGGTAGCATATCAAATAGCTGAACATGGAACTGCCCCAAATTTGAAACGGGAACCAGATGAGATCCCAGTTAACCTAGTTTCATTCTGTAGACAGAAACGCAGCATAAGCCAAACTTTTGCTAAGACAGAGATTCTGGTTTCATCTGTCTTATCTGTATTTTAATAAAACACTGTGTGCTCTTCAGCAGATCTCAAGCGTGAACAGAAATATTGTGTTACAATCACAAACATCTGTGAACAGAGCATATATTTTAATTGCCTGCCATCTGCAACATCATCTCTTTGTGTAACTGGGCTGTTCCTCACTCAGCTGACTGCTTTGATACACAAATGGAATCTCTGACGTGTATTTTGCAAAGCCTGAAAGGTGCATCTCCCTGTTAACTGTCGGCTGCCAGATGTTGAACGTCGTTTTGCCATTTCTTGTACGCTCTGATGAACGATGTCTTGGAGCAGCCTACCAACATGATTATTCTTACTGCTGTAGCACCTGCTCAATGTGCACACACTAAATGCTGTTAGATTTTTCCTTGTTTCTGGTAGGCTGTTTGCAATCCTGCTGCTTCCACAGATTGTGTTGCAGTAATCACATGGCACATCACATGGTCAACCTAATTTGCATCTCTAATACAGGGTAATGCCAAACAATGGTGATCCTTCACCCTATTGACAGTGTTATGGCAAGTGTTTTTTTAATTGGTACGCCTGTATATATCACTCTCTCGCCATATATGAATATTGATTTCCAAAACAATAGTATCCTCTTGTCTCTTTTATTTTATAAAGATCAATGGACAACCTTTTTTTTTATCGGTTATCTAATTTGATTCTTCATTTTAAGACTATAATTTTCACATAAACTGCTTTGAAAACTCATCTGTGAATCACTGATCAATTCCAATTATTTTTTGTATATATATTTTTATATATATACAAAAAATGTAAATATATTTTTTTCAGTTTCAATCACTGTTCTACCCATTTAAAAACCAGTTCAATGCCAGTTTACATCAACAGTACTGATGCAACACAATTTCATTTTCTTTCTTGTCTACTGGTTAACAGAGATTCAGAGTTTTTGTTCTGATATTCTGTTTATTGGACATTACAAGGTCATTTTAAAGAGAGCAGGCATGAAGGGGATTTTGTGGAGCGCAATGAAATGAGGGCTGCTTGACTACAATTAGAATGTTCTAGTGTTCAGGAAAGGCTTTTCTCTTGAAGAATGTAGTGGTTGAAGTAATTCTAGCGAATAAAATAATTCCTTAAGTCTTACTAATTCTGCACTTAGCTACATTGACATTAGCTACACATTATAGCAATTCACATTATTTTCATTTTTTTGGTACTACAGTAGGTTAAAGAAAAAAGTTCCACTTTTCTTGCCTGGCTATCCAAAACGCCTGTTACTGCTTTACTTCCTTGTTCATTTCACCCGAGCAGTGTCCTCTGGGTCAAAGTATGTCAGTCAACAGGAGAAGTAGGTTATTGACAAGTCAGTGAAGGGGGGTTCTGTTTAGATATTTATATACCGGAATACATAGTTATAAGTCCTCTGTTAGTGCTGTGTGAGTCACAAACTGGGATCCTTGGATCTGGCAGATGATTCTCTTTGAGCGATTGGTATGCAGAGTGTATGAAACTGTCGTGTCACCCTGTAGTTTCCATCACACCCTTCTCATTGCTGACTCATGAGTCAAGACAAGGACATCTGCCATTATATTACCTCACATTTAGTATAAAATACTGCTAATATAGTTCTATTCAGCTAGCAGGAAAGGGCTTTAACCAGAGAGGTGTAGCAATATTATTATTATTATTATTATTATTATTATTATTATTATTATTATTATTATTAGTATTAGTATTATTATTTATTTCTAAGCAGATGCCCTTATCCAGGGCGACTTACAATTGTTACAAGATATCACATTATTTTTACATACAATTACCCATTTATACAGTTGGGGTTTTTACTGGAGCAATCTAGGTAAAGTACCTTGCTCAAGGGTACAGCAGCTGTGTCCCCCACCTGGGATTGAACCCACGACCCTCCAGTCAAGAGTCCAGAGCCCTAACCACTACTCACTATCCTAACCAAATGATCTCCAATGGTAATTCAATAGTACTAGGTCTAGCTCAGTAGCAGCAACAATGGAACGAAGCATACAAGTACCACGGTAGTGGTAAAATTTGTATATCAATGGAATCACAATTGTATGGAACCAATATTAGTATGAATGTGCTTGCATTAGAACATAAGAAAAAATGAGAGGAGCTCATTCGGCCTATCTATGCTTGCCTGGTTCCAAGTAGCTGATTGATCTAAAAAGAACTTGTTAAGGGTTGTAAAGGATCCAAATGATTCAGCATCCAAAAGATGACTAGGTACCCATTCTATACCCTTACCACTCTCTGTGTGAAGAGTGTAACCAGGAGGTCCCTGGTTCAAATCCCGGCTCACTCACTGACTCACTGTGTGACCCTGAGCAAGTCACTTAACCTCCTTGTGCTCCGTCTTTCGGGTGAGACGTAGTTGTAAGTGACTCTGCAGCTGATGCATAGTTCACACACCCTAGTCTCTGTAAGTCACCTTGGATAAAGGTATCTGCTAAATAAACAAATAATAAGAATAATAATAAAGTGCATCCTTCCCTGTGTCCTAAGTCTGCACTTCATTTGATTCCTCTGGTCCTGGTTGCTGTGCTGTTCTTGTTAACTTTGTATGAGTATGAGATACCCCTGCTATCTAAAACATAATGTTCTATTTCACATCTTGGTGAAACTAAGAAGTTTAAGCATCCTTGTATCCTCAATAGAGCTCTCTGAATCTTGTCTTAACTGTAAGTGTAACCATTAACCTGCCCCCCTCCCTATAGTGGATATACGAAATAATACAAAGAGCAAATACAGTAATTTTAAAGGGCAAAGTTTTGTAAGGGCCAGGTTAATGGTTACACTCTATTGTCCCTGATGCACTTTAGTTATATATTAGATAGTTTGGACTTGATTCTGAGAGCTTTACTAATGTGAGCTTTAAAAAGTCACAAGGATGTCATGACTCAAACAGAATATTATAGCAAAAATACACCGAAACAACAAAAATACATTAGTTAAGATTAATCAATTTTTCACACTCACTCTAAGAGAGCACAGTATTAATGTCAGTTCCTGTGACAAGGTTGCGTCACAGACCAGGATGTTATCAGCAGGGAGAGAGACTCAGAGACACAGAAAAGCTGCAGTGAAGTGCAAATGCCCGTGTTTAATAACAAAACAGTTTACACAAAAGACCAAAACAAAAGGCACCACTGGCCAAAATAAACAGGTTTACAAAAACTCAATACAAGACAAACGGCACAGCAACACATACCCTCTCACCATCACCATCACCAACACCAACACCAACATTAACTCTAACCCTTCCTATAACACCCATGATCACCCTATTTATACAGCTGTGGCTGGAGCCTTAATTAATCATTTAATCACTTATTCAATTCACGGCTCCCACCACATTCCCACATATTTGTCAGGGAGAAATGTAACCCGCCCCCCGCCAACCCAATATCCCCCACACCAACACACACACATATACACCGGCAGGGTTTTCACACGGCCACACTGCCATAAACCCATTTTATAAAATAAAAAATACTCTGAGGCTGTCGCTCGAATGCTGAAAACGAGTTTAATTTCTGGCCTGTCGGTTTTGTTTTCTTTTTGTTTTGCTGAGCAGCTTTATGTGGGTGCTGACAGCACAGAGTACACAGTATGGGACTTCCTCTATTGATGAGGTCATCTAATCTTGGTACAGTGCACCGCTGACAAGGGAAACATTGCAGCAATTCAATTCAGAGCACAAAACTGTTAGCAACCACTCTGTGAAAGATATCACAGCAAGGCATTTCACTTAACTATAGGGCCATGATAGCAAACTGAACAGAAATGTCAAAAGAAATACCATTCATACGTCTCATGTACTGTAGCAGTGCTGACAGGTTAAAAAATGTTTTCACATTTTTGCTTTAACTGGGAAACCTTACATAGCATGCAGATCTTTCTAGAAACCCATGTCTACAACTAAGTGGTAATGTGGCGAAGCATTTAAATCTAGTTCTGAATAAAACATTAGCAGTCTTTATGGGTATATGTTTGTTTAGCTGCAAAGCAAATAGGTTTCAAAGCACTCTCTAACTTGCCAAGCCTTCAGTGCAGTGAAAGTGAATGTGTCATGAGAATTTATAAACCTGCTTCTTCAGAGTTCTGCATGTGCACAGCACTGCATAAATCAGAATACAAAGAAAACCAGGTTTAAAACTGTACACTCATTATTACATTTAAGCAGTATTCATTATACAAAGTAAAATGTATACATTATTATTATTATTATTATTATTATTATTATTATTATTATTATTATCATTATTATTATTATTATTATTATTATTAATAAAGATTAAGTAGCTTCAAATGGCATTTCCATTTCAACCTTCCCTTGTTATTGTATGGTGTTTGCAACCAGTGGTTCTGGGTTCTTAATTATTTAGTTATTATATGTTTTCTTTAAGTTAGCCTTCATCTGGCTGGGACTGATTTGCCATCCTCATACAGTCCTTCAAAATAAAGTAGTGTATATGTGAGGTTGACCGATGGTTTAGCTGGTAAAAGCAAGCTAGGAGTCACCTAGCAAATGACTTTTTGTGTTGGGTAAAACATAATAAAACTTCTGGGGAGATGCAGTCTCTGGATGTACAGAAATAGTCAGCTCTCTAGCAACAGAGCTTTTATTATCCTTGCTAGAAGTCATTGTGTAGGACAGTCTACCACCTGAAATCTTTCATCACCCTTTTATATTCATCGCCTGTCAGGTGGATTATTTAACCACACTGATTGGCCAATTACCCAACCAATCAAAGCTCCAGTTTTCACCATTCCATCAACATTCTTACATGGTGTAGCAGGGCGATTGGGAAATTAGTGTTGGTGTAACTTGTGTGGGGAAATGGGTTTATTGTGTGTGCATTTTGGAGTTGTTTTATTTGATTAATTGATTGCAGATGGACGCTCGATTGAGACTTGCTGCCTGCTAGGCTTGGTTGAGAGGGAGGGCAGCAAGTGATTGACTGTGCTGGTCCTCAATCAGCAGGTGGGTGGGTCTCGACTGAGTGTCCGTCAGGATAAAAACATCCGGTGGGGATCACTCTGGGCGACTGCAACGCCATGCTACACAGAGGGGCGCTGCGCGCACTCAGGAGGAGAGCGTCCGCTCTGCAGGAACTACAGCTACGCAACCCTGAAACTGCAACACGGTACTTGTAAAGGCAGCCAAGGCCGTATGAAGAAGTAGGAGTCATCGTATGGATACCGGCTCATAAGTAGGTTAGTTTAGGGGATATTGATCCCAAGTAATGTATAGTGAGGGTTACGTAGTGTAGCCTGTTCCTGGAACGGGACGCCTTGTTTTTTAAGGCTAGCCCTCGCCCTGTGTGGCACCTTTTATTTGTAGTTTTTGTACTGTGTTTTATTTTGCCATTTGTACAGCCTGCTATATGTGTCCTCTGTGCACTAGCATCGTTGGTAGCGGCACATGACCTGTTTGTTTACTTTTTGTGTGTGAATAAATCCTGTGCGCCTGAGCTGCGTTTCAACTCCAACTCCCATGTCTCTCTGTCTTGCCTATCAGCAGTTACCCACACACGTGACATGAGTACCTTGTCACACATGGCTAGCATGGAGGGACCCTATGCATGCCAAACCGGCAGCTAAACAAAAACACATCAATATGTGATAGGAGCCACCTCACCCTGTCATACTACAATAACGGTTATACAATGAATTTGCACTGAGATGCTAACCGTCCCTGCTCCATGGCTGTTACAGCTACTTGAGAATAGTGTTGCATGCAAACCCCAAACCAGTATGACTGTAGATCCTAATGAATGTGCGTTTACTCTTTGCCACTATGTGAAAAATCAGGAACTGGTAGAATCAGATCAGAATCTGTGAGATGTAAGGTTGAATAGCCAACCCTACAATGTGAATATTTTTAAACTGTTTTTTTATGTATTTTGCATTCATTCAAACCCAACAATAGAATGACAGGCACAAATTGCACTGCTTCAAATTCAGCTGTTTAATTTAGGTGTCTATGCACTGTACTCGTTTTATGAACAGAATACGCCTTACATGTACAGATTTCAGTTATTTGCCTTGAGGATGGCTTTTCATCCTCATTGAACATTCATGGTGTATGCTCTATTTATACAACAGATGCTATTTACAGTGTGGGGGCTCCTAGAGAATCTAATACAGGACGAATCGGCATCCTGTCTTCTATTCACTATGTAGACCGCAACTGTGCCGTTTTGAAAGAAAGACATTTTCATTTAATCTGGCAATAGCTGATCACGTTAATTCAAGAGACTGCATACTGGTTCAACTGGTACTGTTAGGAAAACCAATAAATATAACATGTTACAGTGAATTCAACTGGGTATTCACTAAACCAGTAAATACAACACTCCCAGTAGCAGGTACTGGCATTTCCAGATGGTTTATTGTAATTTACACTGTCAAATAAAAACAGAGGAGAGGGGAGCCTAATTTCCTATGTGTATTGGAGGATACTGACTAAGTAATACAAGTGTGTGTGTGTGTGTGTCTATATATATCCTAGTTGGCATATTAAACACATAGATGTGAATAGCATTGCAATCAAAATATATTTAAGTGATTTATGTATTATTTTATTTAAACTGCCATTTATATATTATCTACTATCTCAAGGATAACTTTAACTCAAGGATAGCCTAGTCTGCTTTAACAAATCTATAGCCCTACTGGTACAATTCTGCAAAAAAATTTAATAATAATTAAATTACTGAACAACACCTAACTGGTGAAAATATACAGGGTGTCCCTTAAGGCAGGCATCATATGCAATATCATATATTATACAGAGTAGGAGAAGGCCACACCTTGTTGACGATCTGCACCACACATCGAAATGATCTGAATGAATTCCTCTTTGCTTAGAGACATTACAAGAATTCATAGTCAAAGCAACATGATTGCAAACTGTGTAACAGGTAAGATACAGGAAGTAAACTAAGAAATTAGAATTTGAAGCTACTGTGCTCCTGTGCATTGTAAAAGCAAAGTATACCAACTATTTCAATTACTTGCTTGAATGGAAGTAAAAGAGAACACTCCTTCAATAATGCAAGCCTAATTAACAGAAAGGAGAAATGGAGGCAGTGACACACAAAAGAATGACTGGCATGCTGGCTTATCTCTTTGATGTGAAGTGGAACATATGTTTAATTTATGATTCATTGAAGAGTCAGCCTTTTTCCTAATGGTTTCATATGTTTAGCTGTGCTACAGTGCCCATATAATAATAACATAGTTTCCATACTACACTTTATACTGTCTTAAGAAAACTACTGCATAGTGTTTGTCCATGCTGTTGTTATTTTTGTTGCTCTATTTGAGCTGGAATGAATTGGCATCTCAGCCCATTGAATTGAATGGAAATGCAAGGGCTGGACCATACATATCAAAGACACGTCTTATTGTTCAACTAAAGAGCAAGCTCTGACGTCGAGAGGCAAGTGTGTGTCATATGCTGATGTCATTGTTAATAACTCATTAGTTGCAAGGAGGAGATCTTTTACAATGTATACCTGTAGTACATGGATAACGATGAGGTCGTTAATGAATGCATTTCTCGTTAAAAAGCTTAATTGTCGCAGGTCATCTACATCACTTCCTGTCTCAACGACTAGATAAGGGAAACTTGTTAATCAAAATACATGTTAACGAGATCAATAAAAATGATTGGAAGCATAATTCGGAAATTCGAAAATTGTGGAAACTACTAGCGTACAGGGAGGCAGCTCTCCCACCAGTGAGCAGCAGCCAAATGGAAATAAAAAATAATGGGAATATCTATTGTGTGTATAATTTATAAACATAATTTAAAATTGTGCATTTTGTCATGCAGAATATACATTTAAAATGATGATTTACAATCATCTGGCGTGTGGGTAAAAATCGGATGGCACGGATTAAAAATAGATAAATTAAAAATTAAACCCCACTAGTTATTTCCCCTCTTTCAGGGGGATATTGTGCCACAGCTTACTATATACAACTCATTTAATGTACATTTTACAATCTTTTTTTGGTTAAAAAGAAAAAAAAAAATACCGTAAGCCATCTGTGTATATTGGTTGGAATTTATTTTCTTATGTTGAAATCCACTTTTATATGTATTCTAGTATGTACGATTGTAGGCTATAAATCAATGCGTTTGAAGTGACATTTCTTAGGTGAATCTTCTAATCATGCATGTTCTCTGGTACTCTTTGCTCGACTTTGCAATAAATAAAATCAACATGATTAGAAGTAGCCATCGAACACTTAGAGTATTATAACAAGATTTTATATGCATACAAACGTGTGAAGGTGAAAGTGTACATAAAGTGTGGGGGGAGTTCCATGTCCGTGATCTCGATCACATTCCTAGTGGATCTGTATGCCCTTGTATACCTGTTCTTCGTTCTTGTGTGGATAAGACACATGTGTTAAAAGCCAAGAACGCATTGCAAATCCACAATCATCTAAGGAAATGTATTGTAATATCTAATATGCTGTTTTCTATACCAATATTTCAGTTGTATAATTCAAATAAAATCTACAGTAGATGTCTGCTGTCATATAATGTATGTATGCAGAATTCAAACAGCCTACAGTTGCATTGATAATTTCTTGGTAGTAACATTACAGTTTGTGCAAATAAAGGTATATCATTTTAGCAATACAACAAACGTTCCATAAGATTAGAAATGGTTAAAACATGTGAATAAATCTCCTTCATAACCACAACTATAGAAAAGGCTAAAATATTTTCATAACTACAAATAATGAATTATCTAGGTGTCTGTAAGAAATTAACTCTGGTCCTATACACGCTCTCTGTATCGTCAGCCACGGTCTGTTAAATTTCTGTTTAAAGGTGGGTTATATACTGTTTTGTTAATTAAAATCCTCCTTTTCCAAGTGCAAATTAACTCCTGATAAATGATGACAATTAAACACAGATTTACTTTTAAATTCCCATGCAAACAAAAGAAGTCGTCACAAGAAGCACTGCTCGTTAAGATATTATTTCGGAAATCAACATAATTTCGGGAAATCACATTAGGACAATTATTTAATAACGAAATAGGCATAACGACCGAATGAATGCTACATACCAATTTCTTGATTAACACTGGAGTTATCATTTACAAGCTTTTGAAAATCCTGCCCAATAAGAGGCAATCTACAGGGAGGACTACAGCCATAACAATACATGGATGTTATTTTTTTTTTATAAAGTTACAATATGTTTCATTATTAAATTAAGTATTATGAAATATGTTAGCCCTGGAATTTATGAGCTGCCAGGATTTTAATCAGTACAAAACGCACTCACCATATCACCCCAATTCGACTAGAGGGAGCTGAAAAAAAGATTTACAATTTTATTGCTGCTTTGTTTGCCTTGATTTGACTCCTCTTAAAGGTCATTGGTACAGAGGGAATACAAAGAAAACAAGGACGTGTATTTGTACTCTTCTTGTTTAATTTGCCTTTATTTTTCTACTTGTTATTTTTTACTTGCATAAGCAGGCTGTATTGAAGTCCTTTCCTAAGGAAGAGATTTCTGATGAAGTAGAGTTTTTAAGCACAGGGACATAAAAGCAGAGACAGATGGGGATTAGCAGGACTGTGCTTTGGGACAAAAAACTCTTTCAATTGTTGAACTACAAAAAGAGGCATACATACAATGTATATTCATATATTATTGACCCCTTAATATATTTCAGCCAATCAGAATGAATGCTTCTCCTGCTGTATTCCAGGACACATCACAGAGAAAAATTCACGGCGTACCATTTTGAGTTTTTACCGTGCTGTATTCTGGTGATCAGTCACCTGCTTTAATTAAACTGCATAGTCAGTTCAAAACGGTGACATCACAATCAGCCACTTAATGGTATTCTCTTCATTAACCTTTTCCCTCTGTTCAATAAAAATGACAATTGACTAAATAAAGGTTGGTAATGATTAGCAAAAAAATTTGCATTTTCCCATTTACGTGGAGAGGCTGACCATCATTCGTTAGACAAAGCTAAAAAAAGCAGGTGGAGACTGGGGAGGAGGCAAACTCTGGCACACAGCGGGGGCATAATGGATTGAGGTAAGATATAAATCCTTTCCTTGCCAACCATTGGACATAGTGTTTATCGAAGGGCGAAGAAGAAACTAGCTATTCCATAGAAACTTTAGTCTGGTTTTGGAAGTGCCTAAAACATGCTTGATGTTTGCGTGATTTGATCTAAAGTTAAAGTGAGTTCCCTGCCAGCACCACCACTTTGCTTAATTTACCATGGCTTGACATACCTCAAAAAACTTACTTAAGCTTTACTATGCCCTTGCAATACTCTATTACACTTTGCTTTGCTTTTCCTATGGTAAACTTTTATAAGTGATTATCCACTGTTGTATCATTTAACCAAATGCTGAATACCATTGCCCCTCAGTCTAGAAATGTTGCATAGCCACTGAGGATTATTTTGGTAGAACCTACAAAAAGTCACCAAACCCACTTGTGTCTTTGATTCAAAATTCAGCTAAAATGTATAAATATATTTCATGTTTAATAAGTACAAACAACATGTTGGGCATGCACCTTCAATTATGTTAGCTGCGTATAATGGAATTTAAAACAGGATTATCTTACCCGACTTTTTACATATCCACCATTACTCTGGTCCCACCGCAGTCAAATATGCGACTACTTTAGTATATTTAATGCAAAGAATTGTACTAGCTATGTATAGAAAGACAAAATGCAAGCCCATCAGTCTGTCTGCTTTTTTATGAGGAGTGGTTGTTGCTGCTGATCATCATTGAAAGTGCTGAAAGTGCATTGCATTTACCAGTGTTGTTAAACGTCCGTAAGTTTGCTGGTAACTTATTGTTCTCCTTTCAGGCCATGGCTTCCTAGGTCAACAGCTTTCCATTTTGCTGGCTAGAGTGATTGAATTAGTGTAGGCAGCTCATGTGCTGCTGCCTCAGCCCTTGGAACAGTTCCACGTACATTGTGAAAGGAGGGGGGCGAGAATGGAGATGAGAACCAGTTCTAAGATATCCAGACCAGTCATCAATGCAACAACACTGTAGGAGAAGGAAGTTTCAGGAGTGGGCCAGGTCATCAAATTGACACTGTCATATAAGAATTGACAGTAAAATCTGTTGTAAAAACAGATTTTATATGAAAAAAAACTACCGTACTTAATAATGTAACTACATAGCCCTGAACTCAGTAATCTTATAATAACACTTGTTTTATACCTCTGAAAAAAAAACCTTAAAAGCCAAGCCAATCCAAAATAATTTGCACTGACAGGAAATTTGTGTCAAGTGAATTTGTACTATGAGAGGTCATTTACAATAAGCGACTACTAAATTTGACCAGGCCCATGTAGAAAATTTGTCAGGAAATGTGTGTAATCCGAGTTCGTTTTAACAAGAATTGACTGTGTGTGTATATATAACGTACCAGGGTTCTTTGGTTGTTCTGTCGTTTTAATAGTAAAAGTGGTGTGCAAGAACTGCAGTGGAAGAAGGAATTCCCTTCTCCCTAATAGCACTACAACAGGGGTGAATGCCGATGGTAATCTATGAATGTTACAATATAATTACATATAGCACAGTACCTCCACATAGCAAGATCCAGCTGCACCACTGATTACCCTGAAGCTCAGGGCTGGCTCAAGGCTTCCACGAACACCACCCCCGCGTGGGGTCCCCTTCCCCCTCAACATTGGTGCCCCCCGGCCCTGGACTTCTTAAAGGGTTAAAGGTAGCAAGTGTGCCAATACAGTAATTTAATGAAATTGACCTTTGACATCACCAACAATGTTTACTCTGTTTAATTTTAAACCAAAAAAGCAAACCTAAAGACTTTTTGTGTTTCCCTACCCTTCACTTATGAGAATACCGGTGAATGAGGCCTATGAAAAAAAACAGCTCAGATACCTTGATAAAATAATGCACTTCTTACATCTGCTGCGGAGTGTTGCACGGGGGACAGGCTAATTGCTAAACAACAAGAAGAATACATTCGTTATGATATTTCACACCCATACCAAGTTTCTCGTTATCAGACATTACAGATAATGTTTTACATGAATATGGTAATGAAGTATTGTAAAATGGTAAAGGGCGAGTATAATGTGAGGGGGGAACCAAATTATGAAGCGACTCCACTTTTTGCTCCTGGGATTCCTCTGGTTGTATTTCTCTATCTATAGCTGTTAATACTGAGTGTACATGTCCTGAGCTCATCTGACACAATTTATCATAGACTCATGGATGCATGCTGTTGAGCAGTTGATGGATAACACTGGTACAGAAAAAGGTCAGTTCCCTGCATTAACTGGTTCCTACCCGATCCTGTTTGAAATAAGTGTCTCAGGTACCATTTACATAAATGCTGAGGCTTGTCTAAAACATGTGGCTGCAGCAATAACATCACTCCATTGTGAAATAAAAGGGCAGGGCACATTGCCACAGGGATTGACACCGCTGAATTCACTAGAAGGAAACTAAATTAAGATGAAATTAGTTGTTTTGAGCGGCAACACTGGTTTTAGGGACAAAAGAAAAATCTTAGCTGCTGAATTTTCAGTGGACCCTTCTGGTTTCCTGTATAAAAGTTTACAGTTGTTAAAAGCATAGCAAAATATAATCAAGAATAGTTTAGTATTGTAAAACCCAAAAAGGTATTGTATGGCATATTAAAAAAAAAAACATGACAAACCATTGTAAGCTATGGTAAAAACATAGTATAACCATGGGAAAACTGCACATTTACTGTGGTAAACGTTTATGGAGCTGTGGTAACTGTGACAATACCCTACATCACACATACAGTTCTGTCCTGTATAAAGGTAGTCATGGCAGTTTTCATCCATCTTTTATTGTATCTTGGTTGGAGTATTGTGAAGGAACAAAAATACCAAAAAAATCCACCTACAATATAAATGCATCCTATAATAATGGTAATGCATGGTAAACTGCATTTTGTTTTTAAATTAAAATATAAGGTACACAACTAAGCTAGACCAAGTAAAGGTAGTGTGTCTTGGTTACGACACCAAGACTGCTTCAGTTGCCATTTGTTCCTGAAAGAAAAGTAAAGAGAAGCAAACTAGATTACAATATAATAGTTATTATTGAGAGTATTCTCTGAGTCATAATGCCTGCAGGTAAAATATGCTAGTGATTTCATTAAACAAGCTAAATAGCCATAGATGCTAAAACAGTAATAAATCATGTTTAGGAGCCCATATAATATTTAAGAGGAGTACTTAAAGAGCCTGAGATGAGTGGAAAGCATATATTTGGCAAATTAAGGGTCAATTGGCCAAATATGGTAAAACGTGCTACTGGAAGGAAATCTTTTTTTTTTTTTTACTGCAGTTTCAGATTGGAACACATTGCCAGTAGGACTTAGATCTGAGGCTTTCCATCGTCATTTTAACAATCATTATCTGAATAAGCACTGTGTATATATGTGATTGAAGTTTTAAATGTGTTTTATGTGATTGTAATTTGCCACTGTACTTTGGACCCCTTTGTAAATGAGGTATGTATAGCTCATATGGCTTTTCCAATAAAAATTAGAAGAAAAAAAAATATTATTTTCCCCTTCTCCATGGTAATGTGTGGAGTGCTATTAATGACTTAGTCTCCAATTGTTCAATTGTTTTATTTTTTTCTCTCTTCATGGAAACTGCAGCTCCTCATAGTTGCCGTTACTAGCAGCCTTACTGTCGTGCATTTCACGTTTTCATGATTAAAATTAGATTTTAAATTTTGAAAATGCTAATTCCATAAAAATTATTCATGTTTTGCAAAGGCTAAAGCCTGAAGGAAGCGAGTGACTGTATAAATCATACAATGATCATGTAATAATTGACTGTGGTATACCATGGTTAAAGAATAAAGCATGGTATATGCATAATACAACTAAATGGTAAAAAAAACAGGCACATGGCTTGCTTACATGTTTCATTTTACAGTGACAATGGGGCTTTTACAGTGATTCATTTCTAAAAGGGAATGGATTAATACCAATCGGAAATGATGTTTCTAATTTCACCTGGATAATTAATATTAGTGATTCATTTAAATTGTTATACCTCTGAACTTTCGCACTCCATTGATCAAATAGATGACTCCATGTCCATTACTGGGTGATAATGGACCTAATATGATGCACTTTAAAAGTGCAATTCTCTAGTGAGCTGTGTAATTTAAGGTCCTTTATAGACATACTTAATGCTCTGCCTGAGCCTGCCTGTTTAGAATGATCAGTATTTTCACTATTGAAATATACGCCAAGTCTACACAATATGCATTGTTTAGTCATTCCTGCAATGCATATACTGTGAGTGATCTTGTGTAAAAAGGTGCATGTTGTATGCCTACAATTACTGTACTATGCTAGTAGTAATATATTGCTAGCAGTAACCCATATATTTCATAGGGAGTTGAAATACTTATCAGCTTTACTGGTTGTGCCCTTTTACAAGTAAAAACAATAGGTAAGATTATGCACACTGGTTTACTTTGAATAGCAACACATTAACACCCAGAGAGTTAACACAAGATTAGATAGAGGATTATGAACCACTTAAGTGTACTTTTTGTGTCTGTCACCCAGATTTATCCCAGCCCAGGCTAGAATGGTAATGTAATTCCGTCATAGGCAAGACTATGTCATTATGACGGAGAGCACAGAGATTTAATCAGCTGGTGCTTCACCTTTAGATACTAAAACCTGACTAAGGTCACAAGTACAATTAATTTGTGTTCTCAACTTATAATCATGGGACAGTAGTCAACACAAATCTGGTTTTCAGTAGCTGGATTTAGTCCGTTAGATTCAACTTCGCTCAGCAATATATTTTTTTTTATTAAAGTAATTGTAGCTAACCAAAAAAAAAAATACATTTGACTTATTATATATATAGGTATGTAGGTTTGAAATTTGCAGTTTTTAAAGAATGCTATAGCAAACATGTATTTTCTTTTTATCAGTTTCCTTGTTACACTTGCACTTCCTGGATTAGGAGTGCCTTCTGCATCATGTCGCTGGCTAATGGCATGTCAGTCAATATGGAAACCAGCAGTTTGGTTAATAGCAGGAAAGAAGCCATTGAAGGGGTGGGGCCAATTCTACCAAAGCAAGTACAGCACTAATTGAAAGACTTGCAAACAGAGATTTCTTTAACCAAGTGTAGAATCAAATCATGTTTTAAAATAAAAATACATCTTTACAATAACGTGTTTGTTTCAAAACTGGACATTTGAGACCTATTTAACAAATTTAAGTGCACAAAAAGTAATATTTATGCAATTATTTTGTTAGCTGCAATCAGTTTAATAAATAAAGTGGTGCATTTTGACATTCTTTTTTCTTTCCTTTTTTTAGAAATCGGTATCAATAAAAGTAGCTCATAACCGATACTACTAAATGTAGGCGAATTTCAGACTCCCAGATGCGTTAACCTCACCTAAGCACCACCTGCCAGCTTTTAACCTTTCAGAAAGTAGCATACTTATGTACGAACCAGCTGCCTAAGTACCCAGTAGTAAACTTGTTCCAATTCCCATGTCAGCAGGGAAGACTGGCAGATTAAAAGCTATTTTTACATCTTGAAGCCTGAGGTACAGTAATATACAAATGCACTAAAATAAAACCTTAATTAACATCTGCTGTGCTTTGCATAAAGATAACTTTCAATCTCTAAAGATACCCTCTTTGAACATGCATGGCTGTTACAGCATTTAGGGTTGTAAAAAACACTAGACATATTTTGTTAAGGATTTTTTTTTTTTTAAACTAATTTTGATTAATTAAATCCAGCACTACCCAGCATTCACCTGGTTCCAGCAGCACCACACCCCAAACAGTGCCTAGCTGCTCTCAGGCCTGCTTATGGATGGAACCATAGCAAAATAATGGTAACGTTTCATAGCTGATATATGCAACATACGCCAAAGTGGGATTCACCTGATTTGTATTAGCCTAATACTAATTCAGACAAACTTTGCTCCCAAAAAGTTGCCAGTTTTACCATTTGAACACAATGTTAATGTTAAAAGACTTTAAATAAACAGCCCAGAATTTAACACTTTTGTAACATAATCTGTTTGTTTTTCTGTTACCAAAAACTGGTACAAGTACTGCACTGGAATAACTGCTTAGCCTTTTATTTCTTCTCTGCTATGAGGGAGTGAATTCTGCATGTTAGCCTACCCTTATAGAAAAAGACCACTAAATTATACTATTTAGATTACAGGGCGACAATACCATGTAACAATGTAACAGGGTCAATTATGCCCCTGCTACCTTTCACGTATTTAAACAGTCTTAAATATTTTCCCTGTCTTAAATTAAAATGTATTTAGATTTTTTTAATGTTTGGTTTGTTTGTTAAGAAAAAATAGTTCCCTTCACTGTTCACAGGCGGAATTATACTGTTGAAGAACCCCAACAGCAGCACAGGACAAGCACTGCAGTTATAAATCTTAATGTTATTGCTGTTAAAAACATAAAGACGGTTTATAATAGCAATAATGACCTCCAGGCAGGGCATTTCCTGGCTGTTAATTCCCACGGCTGGGTTAAAGTCCGTATGCTTCAGGCCTTGAAGGCCCAAGGCGTAAACTGAGGGACTTTAATCCAGCCGGGGCATTAATGGCCTAGTAATGCCCTGCCTGTCAGTCATTATTGCTTAAATAACTCTAGCACAATAAATAATTAAAATTAGACATTTTAAAATCCTTTAAAATAACGGTTAACTGACTGCTTGGTCTCTTTCTGACTGTAAATCAGGGCCAGAAATGAATTTTAAGACCTTTCAGATTTAATTCCTGTCTATGTCTGTGTGACAGAGAAAGAATGAATCTTGGTTATAAATCTCCCTCCTGACTAGTGAGGGCGCTGTGTAAAGGGAACAAGAGTGCCCCGGACCGGATGGCCTGACAATTTATTCCCAGGGATAGGTGGAAGTCGGCCCTCTAGAAAGGGGGCGGAGCTACGGTACACCAAGTCATTGACCCAGAAGGGAAGCGATGTGGCAACCTTGGATTGGAGGAGAAACGGTCACTAACCAAGGGGGCATGACTGACAGTACAGAAGGGGATGTAGCAAGGTGATCACAGATTTAAAAAAAAAAATACATCACAGTATCTAAAACTATTTGATGATTAAGGGCAGGGTTTTAAAAAAAAACAGTGTTATTGTATCGAACTCGTGGTATAGTAATGACAGCTTTAGTAGCAAGTGATTTTCAAACAAAATTTATAAATAAAATGAATCCATTAATTCTTTGAAATTGAGTCGATGAGGTTGTTAATGAATGCATTTCTCGTTAACAAGTTCAATTGTCGCAGGCCACGTACATCACTTCTTGTCTCAACGACTAGATAAGGCGAACTTGTTAATCAAAATGCATGTTTACGAGATAAAGAAAAATGAATGGAAGCAGAATTCGCTGTTATGGAAACTACTAGTGTACAGGGAGACAAGGGCGTAGGTTTGGTTTGAACATTGGTGGGGACACAATTATTTAGGGGGGCGGAGTCGCGGTCGCTAAGGGTGTTCGGGGGCATGCCCACCCGGGAATTTTCTTTTTTAGGAGACAGCTGTTAAAAGGTCACATCTGGTGGCTTGAAATGAATGCTGGACATGAATCGAGGACAATCTGATTGACATGAAGTTGGCTGGTATACACTTAAAACACTATGATTAAGTGGCCCTCCTGGAAGCTGGTTTGACATCCCTGCTATAGAATTACTAATAACCTGAATTATAACCTATCCCAGCCTTACTGTAAGCTACCAATACCCCTCGTGCTACAAGCATGAGCACATGCACGCTTACGTGCTCTGCCTGCCTCTCCTGTGTCTGTGCTGCTGCTCATACCTGGGTGCATTGCTTCATTCACCTGATAAAATAATAAATTAATGCATGCCATATAGAGAGAGAATATATGGCTATGCTAACTTTATTTGCTGAGTATTACTATACAGCATTAGCCTACTATCATATCACAATGTGCCTCAAACAATAACATATCTCAAAACTGAGTCTAATACTTTCACTGTTATAATCACTAAGTCATTACAGACCTCACCTGCGACCCTGTTGCTCCACCTGCCTCTGTACTGCTTTTACCAGGTCGCACTGCTTCATTTTCCTGATAAAATGATAAATTGATGCATGCTGTTTAGAGAGAAAGTATGACTCTGCTAACTTCATTAGTAAATTATTTTTACATTTGCTATGAGAATCATTATCAATTGTGTTTATTACTTTAACGACATCTTCCTACTTACACTTTGAGTTTTTGTAAAAAAAAAAACTTCCTTACGTCCATCTTTCTTTTTTTGACTGCCATTATGCTTTAGTCACCTAAAGCCAAATTGAAGTGATTAGATAACCTTAGTTGGTTGACGATATCAAAACATGCTCACGCACTCTCTCTCTCTCTCTCTCTCTCTCTCTCTCTCTCTCTCTCTCTCTCTCTCTCTCTCTCTCTCTCTCTCTCTCTCTCTCTCTCTCACACACACACACACACACACACAATGATTTAGCTGTGAAACAAGCTAGCTAGCCACCAAGGACATGGGGTTAGCAGCTAGCAATGGGTCGCTAACGTAATAAACCTACTTACCTACCCATTAGGTAGGTCGGTAGGTTTATTCACTCAAACTACATTGCTGACGACCTGACAATACCTTCAGCCACGGCACCTGGCTTTCATTCAGTCAGTGGCTCACACTCATATCAGACTGACCGGCAAACGGCAGCTTCAAATGAGCGTCTTTCCAGAGTCCAGCCTAAGCCAGCGATTCCCAACCTTGTTTTACTCACGCCCCACTGGAATTAAACAAGGAGTAAGTTAGTTACAAAGGGAGGAAGGAGGAGGATAGAAATAATGTGACAACGCATTAACCAACAAACACAAATATCGAATTAAACTGTTTATATTTATTCTTATTTTAAAAAATAAATGTGAAAATTGTGGCACAATATACACCGTATACACAAGAATGACTAGATTTTTTTTAATTTTAAACCCGGAACACGACCTTTCACTCCCGAGTCCTTGTGCACTTTCGCACCACAATGAAAACAACGCACTCTGCTTGGTCCCTGACGTCAGCCGCGCACTGAGTCAGTGTTACAGTGATGCATTGTGGAATTTGTAGTTTTCTTGTCTGCTAATTACACCCGAAAACCCCACCAAACACCTACAAATCCCAGGGTGCCATTCTTTTTAAAGCTACCGGTATCTCTTTTTCTCTCTTTAATAACTCGCTGCACTCAAAGGGCGAAATCGGTAGTATCGTTTGGCACGTCACTGTTATTATTACTAGTACGTTATTATTCAAACGTTCACCGCGCCCCCCCTGGAAGGTTTCACGGCTCCCTGGTTGAGAACCTAGGGCCTAAGCCAATCAAATTAGCGGTTTTTTTTGGAGGAGGGAGGAGCAACGAGGGGATCGTGAGAGAGTTAACCCTTTGTGGAGCGGATAAAATGACTTGACAAAAGACGTTTCAGATTTATCAAAATTATTGGTAGGGACAATTCAACGGTCCCTTGACATTGGTAGGGACATGTCCCTACCGTCCCTAGCTAAATCTACGCCGGTGCAGGGAGACCACTCTCTCACCTGCTCTCTCACCTAAAAAATAATGGGCATATCTATTGTGTGTATAATTTGTTGACTTCATTTAAAATTGTGCATTTAGTCATCCAGAATGTACATTTATTTAGAACACTTCACATATAAAATGCTGATTTACAAGTATCTCGTGTGTGGGTATAAATCAGAAGGCATGGATTAAAAAAAAAAAAAAGTAATTAAATCCCACTTGTCATTTACCCTCATTCAGGGGGTTATTTTGCCACAGCGTATTATATACAACTCTTTTAATGTGCATTAAAATTACGATAGAACGCCCTAACCCAATACACAATTTGTTTATAAATAATTGTTTGGTGAATTCCTCTAATTATGCATTTTCTCTGGTACTCTTTGTTGATTAACACTGGACTTATCATTTACCCCCTTTTGAAAATCCTGCCTTAACTGTTGTACATTACAGTAGCTGGTCTTGTGTGCTTTGTTGCTGCATTTTCGTCAGGTAAAACCGGAGGAAAGGCTGTGTAACTGCACAATAAAGACAGCCTGATTTACGCATGCAAAAAAAACAAAACATGAGCTGTTACAGACAATCAAATAAATTGTAACATTGAAGAGATGGACTTTGTATCAGAAAACTGGTGACAGAGTCGGAAATCGCATATGACGGGTAAGTGCATTAATTATATATATATATATATATCTATATATATATATATATATATATATATATATATATATATATATATATATATATATGGGGATTGATTTTATTCTTAATACAAGGACGGTATTACTTCATGTTTACAAACTATTTCACCAGAGATGCCATTCTATTTGCACAATGTCCCTATGGATGATTTGTTCTAGTACAGAACATTCTATATGTATAAACCAACAGGGACAATGCTGAATATAAATGAATTCACTTTGCTAGTAACTTCAGATAAGATTACATATCAACTGCATTGCTGTATTTTATTTAGTTCATCTGCTTGGACGTGACTTGATTTTGTTGCTAAACTGAGTTGCTTAAACCCATTCATATGTCATGTGTCATCTGATTTTCATCAACATGTGACAGAGTTCTAAATGAATTCAATGACAGAGCCATTTAAAAACTGGCTGTTGTAACTGACATGAGAATATGAGCATAAACAAAGTGGAAGTGTTAACTGGTAAGTTTAAATACATAAATAAAAAGGTATTTTTATTTCAGAGAAAAGCTGTACATTTCTCACTGTATGGCTTCAGGGGGTCTCAAAACGACCACATCACAAGTATACTTTCTATACGGAATGGCTAAAGTGCATTGCAGCAGGTCTTAAAGAAAATCTGTCAGATAAAATATGTTTTTTGCTTTATTATTCCTTCACGGTTTGAGGCGCAGGATCTTACCTTCCAGTTGATAGGAGCCATGACCAGTTGAGATGTGTATCCAACGGTAACCAGAGGTCACTAAAGGTCAGATGATGGGGACCATTGACCCCTGCTGGAGAGGAGATATAAATGCAAAGGGAGAATTCAGAACATTTTGTGAGCTTGGTCTTTATAAGATTAGTAAGCAAATTGTCTATAGGGGGCTTTGCCTCTCCTCTAGAATTACAAATATCCAATATAGTTCATGTCAATACAATACAATTGTCTGTAATGTATTATTTTTCAAAGGGTCATGTTAAATGGCACCCCAACAACAACCCGTTTGAGAACTAATGGGTTAGACCTAGAGTATCATCATGTTAAAAGCCCCAAATGAATTGCAGAACTGGATTCTGAATAATAAGACAAGATGTCCAGATAATATAATAGATGGATCCAAAATCACAAGACAAAGTGCATTAGATAAAGAAGTGCAGCGCTGGGCTACAATTCAAGATACTTTTTTTTTACTGTGACACAATCTCCTCGACAGGTTTTTACAGGCTGGACAAACCATGAGTTCTGCATGCAATAGCAAACTTACAGATGGTACAAGGTGAGCTCCAGAAATGTTCCAATAGGCACCTATTTATCATTATATACTGAAGTGGAATAGCTGTACTTGTCACAAACGTATTGGTTTTAAATACAGTAATGTAAAAGAAGAAGACAATCTTGGAGTGAAATCGGAATTATAGGCATCTGTTTCATATACATAGATAAATAAAGCCGCTTCTTTTCTCATTACAAATCCATACAAATACAAATACAAAGCCTATTTTTTGTGTACTCTATATATGCATTACTGTACCTCACTGGGCTTTATAATTCTTACCTATGCTTACCATGCTTTCACTATGCTGTATTACAGTTTGCTATGCTTTTACTATAGTAGACTTGTATAAGGGGACACAAACCTGCTCATCCCTTTAAACTTCCTCTGGACTTCGGGAGCAACAGCAATAGGTTAGTTTAGGTGATGTTGATCCCAGCCAATATAGTGAGGGTTTCGTAGTGTAGTAGGTTCCTGGAGCGGGACATCTCTTGTAGTGATAGTGCTCACCTTGTGTGGTGAACTTTTGTTTGTACCATTGCTGGTACCCTAGTGAAAGCACCTCTCTACTAATTAAATCTGCACACCTGTACGGTGTGTGACTCATTGTTATTCAGTGAATACCCACACATGTAACACTTCCCCCTTACACAGGTTTAAAAACATTTTTGTTTGCAAGGCATACTTTCAGTTAGTGTTGCACTTGCTTGGTCACTTGAAGAGTGAGTTTGTTCCCACCCCTTCAATGGCTTCTTTCCTGTTATTAACCAACCAACTTTTCCCCCCTATTGACTGACATGCTTTCCGCTAGTAACATGCTTTGACCCAGAAGACACTGCTGAAGTGAAATGACCCAGGAAGTGGAAGTGCAATAGATTGCTTTTTAAACCCAGTGAGGTTATTATTATTATTATTATTATTTATTTCTTAGCAGACGCCCTTATCCAGGGTGACTTACAATTGTTACAAGATATCACATTATACATTATTTCACATTATACAGATATCACATTATTTTACATACAATTACCCATATATACAGTTGGGTTTTTACTGGAGCAATCTAGGTAAAGTACCTTGCTCAAGGGTACAACAGCAGTGTCCCCCACTGGGGATTGAACCCACAACCCTCCGGTCCAGAGTCCAGAGCCTTAACCACTACTCCACACTGCTTAAAATACATCGTTGCTATAATGTGTCAGAGCATTTGTATACAATTAGTTTATTGGCTGTAGAATAGAGACTGTCAGAGTAACCTCATATGTATATACAGTACTCTTTACATAAAGACAAATAGAATGTGTTTGCTACAGTACAATGCATTTCAGAAAGCTCATATTAGATGTCTGGTATTAGGTCATTTTATATCAGATGGAAATTACGTTACATTCGGTATACTGTTTCATTATTTTGTATTTAAATGTATTATCAATTCAGGGATACCAAGATATTTAGTAAGGAAGTAGTCTGAGTGAAATTATTCGGCAACAAACTCCCCATCCCCAGTGGTACTGCTTACCTAGAAAAGGAGAACATTTCGGGTACCATTCTACTTGTGAGATGTCTTGCTAAGGAAAAATGGGCAATCCAATCCCCACCCCTAGTCTTGCTGTAAATCATTTGTTGTTTCCAAGTCAACTCGTGGGCACCCACTCTGACCTCTCGTGGAGTGGGTATCAGCAGCACCCAATACCACATTCTATATACAAGGACACAGTAGTGCGTTGAGATTAGGGGCATCTTTGAATGACATTTTCATCTCTGAAGAAGATTTTGATACTATATTAATGCACATTGGGAGAACAACACCATTCATGTAATTAGAATATTTCTATATAATCAGTTGCATTTGGAACAGTTGGTGTATCCCACATACAAAACCTATAAGTGTGCGTTGTCAGGCACTGGATTGACGTGACAAGTCTATAATTGTTCAGAGGGATACAGCGACAATTCATAAATGAATTCTGCCTCTTCTTCCTTTGGGAAATGTGGGGGGTGCAAATCTGCTGTAAAGTCTGTTCTCTAGCATGGTTCATAGAGTCATCACTTTTGAGACTGTTCCTCATGAAACATGAATAATTTGTGCAGTCCTGGATATAGAAGCAACTGCCTGCACCTGTAGTTTTTTATATTACTGAATAAATTTCAGGGATTCCATTTGCATAACAAATTAATAAATTGGTTTGGGAAAAACAGATCAGGAATACAGTGAAAATGATTTGGAGTTTGCATTTATACCCATGCAGTTTTTGTCTTAAAAGACAAATTAGATAAAACACTTGAAATAATTCAATATACTGCATATATATATGTTCAGGTTTTACCCCTTAAAAGACCTGTTTGGAGAAAGACAGGAATTCCAATTCATCTGGCAATGCAGACACATTTTTTTTGATGTATGCATTTATTTGACAGGGACAGTGTACAAGAATTTAAACATTTATGACATAAGATGTATTGCACCCAGATTTAGCTATGAGCTAATTTTCATTGGCAGTCCCTGGACAAACACAAAAACAGATAAAGAAAACTATACAAATAAAGTAACATTTACAGGAGGGAATATGATCGAGCATCAGATAAATAACACAATACATTCACATGCACACACTGCTACTATGACAGTCATCTTGATTGTGTAAGAAGGAAAAATAAAATAGAAAAAGAAAAATAAGGATACAGAGAGAAATGGCAGATGAAAAGACAGCAGACATATAAAAACAAATGAAGAAGTCTAAACATTTAAAATACACAACTAACTAACTAATAAAATAACACAACACATGACACAGAAACATCCCAGAACAGCCAGTGTCCTTTCCTGATGTTCTTACACGATTGCTGGACACGCTGCCGCTCACACCGACAGGGAAGATGAATCCGTAGCAATCCTTAATCGGAGGCAGTAGAAACAGGTGTGTGATAGACACAGGTGAAAACAACAAAGTCCAGTGAGGCGCTATGACGCACAGAGGACACCTGCAATGATTTTGTTATTGTTTGAATGAGAAATGAAACAAAACCAAACAAAAAAACACCCCCTTTGCCACCTGTCACTACAGCCCTAAAACAGCCAATGCTTCCCCATGCAGCACTTGGATTACATCTATCTAGATGATTCTGTACTCTTATTATCAGTAAAACAGGCTCATTTGAGGTATGCTATGATTCAAGTAATAGCTGAGTTATTTTAGCTGTAGCTGAAGTGAGCAGCATTTGTAACACAGGTTACATACACACGTGTGTCATGTGTGATGCATTGCCATTACGGATTCTGTTATTGAGATTTTTAGGTTAAAAACTTTATAACCACAAAAGTAAATGGGCCTGGCTGTTTTGCATAGTGGTTAAGGCATTGCTTCCAGTGTACATGATCACCAGTTCAAACTCATCCTTTGCCCTGTTACACACCTCAAAAATCCTTCTGCAGTCAAATCTGGATACTAGAGGTCAAGATGCAGGAAAAAAGCATGTTGCTGACTTCAAATCATTATGGAAGTATTCATTTTTCTGACATAATACAGGCTCGAAATATTTCCATACCATACTTTTTTTATTTTGCTGAACCATATTTCTTTTCTAATAATCTCTGCTGGATTGCATGTGATTTATTTCAGTTGCGTGGTGGTAATGGGTTTATGTGTTGGGAAATGATAGAAAGCAGGGATTAGTGCCTCTACATTCACAAGATTTAACGTGGTGATGACAGCAGGACTTTTTTTTTTTTTTTTAGCAATGGCTAAACAACTCAGATCACTTAATGCGTACATCTTCGATTATTTTGTGTTTCCACTCACCCACTATGAATTTAATTCCATGTTTGTAGTTTTACACATAAATGAATCTGTGTCAGATGTTATCGCCAGTAGAGGAAAGTATTAAGGGGAACAGTTTTATGCATCTTTGCAGCTACGTAGTATTCCATTCCACACAAAAGATACAGTTGCCTGTCAATTTCGGATTTTCCATGCATTTCATATAAAGATGAGTAAAGCTCAAATTAACTAAACAGGATCATATTAATGGCTATGAATTCCAGCAATGTGCATTACAACACAGAACATGTTTTTACCAACCTATGGTGGTGGCTAAAACAGAAATTGCAGAGAAGTTTAATAAAAATAAAAATAATTTGACAACCTGGTAACTACCTGTTATGTTATCTAATTCAAAATGGAAATTAAAAGGTGCAAACAGGCCTTCAGTAACCTGGGCTTTCAGTCACGAGTGCCTCACATTACCAGGTTCATTAGTAACCTATGTCTGTAGTAACCAAGGCCTTCAGTTACCGGGGCCTACAGGGCCCTTCAGGTACAGGAGATGAATGTTCACTTTGTATACATAGTGGAAGTAAAACCTGTGCTGTGTGAGCTTTAAGATTTAATTGTATACAGTTTACAAACAGGTTAGAAAAATGTAGCAGTGTAAAATATGAAGCTTGCATTGCAATAAAAATCAGTTTACTGTAGGTCTAGGCTTGAAGCCCATAGGTAGAGCAGGTCGGCTTGCTCCACCCTTTTGCCCCAGATCCTGTTGACTTGGCTCAGATTCAGATAAACAGCCAGCTGGCACTAACAGAAAGTCAACTCTGCAACTCTGCTAGAGCATTGCAAAATCAAGTTACTGGGATTGGTGATTGCCTTGCAGTTAGTTGGGACACCTTTTCTGGTGAGGCTGACATATCACACAGTCAGCAGAAAGCACAGGTTGCTGTGGCAGATTATTAACACTGATAAACATGTTTCCACTAGAGTGTACCTTGGTTCATGCCAGTAAATAAGTGAACTAGTTTCAGGGAAACTGCAAATGTTGCTGTCCAATTCTGTGTTAAATTACCACTTTTAATGTGTGCAATATGAATCAGAAGTCTTTTTTTTACAGGTCTGCGTATAGCACAAACCGTGCCTGATTGCTACACACGTTTTCAATAGCACACCACACTGCTGAAACAGCTGGACTCTCTGCTGGAAGCTTGGAAAGGGATGTGAAGTTTATTCATGCAGAGAGGGGGGAAAAATGCTGCAGACCTGTATCAGAGAATAAAATAACTAGAAATTAAAACAAAATAAGCAGATCTATAACACTATAGATTACTTGACCACTTCCTGTGCTGTAGGTCAGTTTCACTCAAATGGCCTTGCTGTAATCCCACCCACTGACCCAGAATCCCTAACGTTTAGGTACTAGGAAGCAGTAGAGTGATCTTTGGCATTGCATTTGAAAAATATATCAGTAGAAAATACCTTATTGTAATGTATTACCACAAAAGAATATATATACAAAGTTGCTAGCTGTTCTAACACAAAACAAACAAGATTTTAATGCCCAACTTTAATCAGGTTTGGTTAAAGATAGGTGTCAATGTGTTGGAAATCAAAACTATAAAATGCAATTTAATCCCAATTTTTCCAAAGTGCAGCAGGACTTTAAATGAATGTTTTGAAAATGCTTATCGAGTCTTTGATTTGCATGGGAACCTGCTCCACTTAGTATAGTTCAACAGGTTTAGCCTGCAAATTGCAGACTTGTTTAAGCTTGACTGGGTGTTCTATGCATAGATTAATATAATTTTCTTAATTGAAGATTATTTGTGTTGAGTTAAAACTTTAAATTTGAATTGTTCAGGAATGGAATTAGAGAGAGTTTGGTCTTGGAACCCACTTTATTAAGGTCTATAAAAACAGTACATCTTTATAACATCGAGATCAATTCAAGTGTAGACTACAATCAATGAACTGCAGAATGCTGTGATGCTGTGCTAAAACAAAGACTATAAGAACCTTACCTCTCCTAAGCAGGACTACATTGTCACTAGATTTAGGACATGATTTGAAAAGTTTTGGACAGGAAGAGTCATATGTGCCATTGATAGTCTATTGCGAAAGAAGAAAAATGCAAAACTAGTGTTTTGAAGCATTCAGAAAAATGCTACTTTAACAACATGTACAGACTTAATTTCAGGTACCCTTCCTGATCCACTAACCCGAAACCAAGAAAAAAAGCTTCAGGTTGTGGTGAAATCCTGACTATTCCATTTCCCCTGGGTTAACAAGGAAATTGAATGTAAGTTTAATTGATTTAATTAAACAATTAAGAACATGATCAGAGCAAAGACTGGACTGGAAGGGCCAGAGTTGTCCATCCCAATATAAATGTATGGTTTAGGTTACAGCTTCCGGCTTTGTGCACACCTCTAAAATTAAAATGCAATTTAGGCGCTGTATTTCAGTGACCATGTGTGAAACCAATATATATTGCATACAGCAAACACCATTATGTTGTAAGGGAAAGAAACTAAGATAACATTTGAAGCTACCTACTCTTCAATATTAATTCAACTGGACAGGCAGATGATTAAAATTTGAAGATGTCAACCCACATCGGTACTTAGATACATTTTTTTATGGGAACTTTGTAGGTATTTTAGTATTTGTTGTTGTGTTACAGCTTTTAAACGGTATGGAAATAAATGTAAATGTACTGACTTACTATGTAAGCCTAATATTGTTATTGCAGTATTTCAGAGGATTTTGTTCTCCAGCAAAACAGTTTTTTTTACAAAGGAATGTATGAGTAGCCTTTGAAGTTCAAGTACCCGGTGTTTTCTCAGCAGGAAGCATTAATTCTGGTGCCTGCATTTGATTTTGCTAATTAAAATTTAGATTATCCAAATATCCAGCAGATAAAATAATCAGTACATTTTTTGCAGCCTATTGCAATCGGCAGACATGCAAACAAAGCAGGAGTTTTAGGCTGTGCTTCTTTGTTTTGATGTGTACTTTTCTGTTGTTTGATCTTGGTTTTGTGTGAGTGGGTTTTCAGAGTTGAAGTATGTGTTTACCAATTTAAGTACTTGAATCACCATTAATAAACTTGTTTTTTAAATTGTACCTAGTGCATGTCTTTGCTTAGCTAGGTCTTATATTCATGGGTTTGAAAGCAACACATATCTTTCAAACAAGTATTTGGAAGCACTATGAACACAGATTTTTCAAACTTTTGAATTACCTGACTCCCTGTTTCAGAACTTTTTTACAACTACTTTCTGATTAGCATCATGAATGGCTCAAACAGGATACATCATTCATCTAGTGAACCCTCAATGACTGTCTAGCAATGTCAGTCATTAGAGGCATAGTTAGGGTGGCCAAGGGTGTCTGGGCTAAATCCCGCCAGAACTGAACAGCTCTAAAATTACCATATTACACACAATTGTAGATTCATAGATTCAAAAACGCATGACACACTGGGGAATAGTCACATACACCTGTGTTAATCACTTTATAAAAATAATATTCTAAATTACCCTACCTTGTTTTTTTATTTTATTTTGTTTTCACTGAAGGCGGCATAAACTAAAAGTGGTTGTCACTCTACAGGAAGTGGCTGAAAAACAAGACTTTTGAAAGATTTTGAGCAAAATGTCGGGACAGGGACATCTGATCACCCTAGGAATATAACCTAGAACCTACAATAAGGAAACACAATGAGTGAAGGGGTTTCCAGTATGAAGTATGGCCTTAAGCATTAGGACAGGACAGAGGTGTGATTAACGTGAAATAATCACAACTGCCTTATCATTTTTATGCAGTGATTTAAAACAGACACACACACACACACACACACATATATATATATATATATATATATATATATATATATATATATATATATATATATATATATATATTTAATAGTTTATTCATATTTAGTTTTATTATCTCGAGTAGTTCACTTGCTAAAATAATTAATAAAACTTGGAGCAGAGTGGTTGCTAGTGTAACCAGCAATGCTTAACTCTGTTTTAACATATAACAGTAAGAAGATAGTTGAATGTTAGCTATTATCCCACTGTAGCAGGTGTATCGATTGATTGATTCATAATACTAGAATTGCAAAGCAAGTCAGTCTCCTGTGATTGATTGCGAGGATCATTTTGAACAGTCCCAGTGCCTTTCATATTTTGGCTGCCAAATTCCTGGCCACATTGCGCACGTGGAAACCGGGTAAAAGGAGGTGTAGAACAGAACAATTAATTTGTATTTGCAAAGCTGGGGGAAGGATATAAAAAGAAGAAACCCAGCTCATTCCAAGGGCTTTCCCAGGACGTTCTGTAGGGCTACAATTAACATACACCGGTACCTTGATTAAATTAAAATGAACAACATTCGTGTCTGATAAACAAGACGTGTTAAAAATAAAAAAATGCAAAGATCAAAGCCACTGTTTTCTTTATCTCTGAGTGCAGATTAGCCTGTGCAGCAGATTTGCTGAGGATTAATCCCAAACCATATTTCATCAAGCTATCTGTAATGACCCAGAGCAAAATTATGCTGTCATATTTGTACAGTAATAGCAGAATTGTGACCAAAGTTGCCAATGTAGAAATTAAATCAGGAAGCTACTAGATTAATGAAATAACTTTGCTTGTCCCTAACACTGTTGACTAGTGTCATATTTTTATAATTAGTTAATTCCCTTAATTTATGAATATGAAGATGCTAGAAACCCTGAAAGCTTTTATGACTTGAGTTCTATGGTCAGTGCATACCACAGACACTATATTTGGCAAAATGTTTTACCATGTGAACTGGAACAGATGAATATTTCATAAGCATGAAATGAAGTTCTGTTTGAAAGTCATTTTTCACCTTACCCCTGGCTGTTTTGAATGTGAATTTAGCAGGAAGGTGATTTCTCCCACTTCTGTGTTAAAAGTATTCCTCCTTGATTATGCAAGGTCATGTCTAAAATAATAAGCAGCTTTTCCCAGTGATGGAAACTATTTAAAATGATTAGTAAATTCTAGTGTCCTGAGCAAATTCAGACAGACATCATAAATGGATACCCAAGTGAAACGAGTTAATTCATAACTCTTCAGGGATGGCACAGGTAATAAATTAGCTCCTCACACCTTTCACTTCTGAAGTTCTGTCTCAGGCCGCAAGTGAAACTACTTTGGTTGTCTGGACTGACACCATTATCAGTCCCTGTTTCAGAGTAAATAAATGGCAGTGTTCCAATGTACTATCGAGATGTGCTTCCTCTTAGAAAAATGCTTCTTCCTCTATTGTGCCAATATGGAGCAATGATAAATGCTCAACATATCCTGTTGCAATCTCAAATGGAATATCTGAAATGCATGCTTGCCTATCTGCATGTTCGGACTGCTGAGCTGCAGGTATTTGGCATGTTGAGGCCTTGAGCTCTCACGTTGCAAAATGACATTACTGTGCAACTGAATACCAGAAGGCTCCAAAGAACAGAGACAAAATGTAATCTTTGTGGACACTAACAACTGTTACCAAACTTGTAGTTCCCTTCTCATGAATTCAACAGGTCTTGAAGCCCTGAATCAGATTTGAAAAATATTGTCACGGTGACTGTGGACATTCAGTATTTTTTAATGGGCCATTATACCCTGTAAGGCCACCATTGTGGCATCTCACAACTGCAGGGGCTCTGAAACAGAGGTCAAACTGACACGCTTTGACCCGGGTTGAGCGAGACAAAATGCACGATGGCCGTTCGTGAGCCGACGCAATAACAAACAGCTACGCCTGCGTGAAGGAACATTTCTGTTTAGCCATATTTTTGTTGATTGAGACACAGCATGAGCAGAGATGTAGAAACATTTGCTCTAATCAACATTTGGTCTGACGGTTCATTCCAGAGAAGCTTGGATGGAATCGTCAGTAACAAGCTGCTTCTGTGGCAAAAGCTAGTGAAATAGAGTACCCGACCCGCATGCCACCAGGTCTTGACCCGGGTAGAGTATGCCAGTGTTAAAGGAGCTTAATTCTAAATGTCATTTTATATTGCAAAATGAAAGTATTTTAGTATATGAGTATTTGGCTTTCACTGACGAGTGCAAATATAAATATAAAAGACAAACATTAAGGAAACAAAAATTAGAAATATATAGAAATTGACTTTGTAGCCAAACTTTATATTTTCATACTGAAAACATATACATTGCTCCTGGTAGTGGAGCGGTGCTGGTGTATACAAGTGGAACATGATTTAATTCTTAAGGGGTCCCTCAATAAATCAATGGCAGAGAGATGGGACTTAAGAACAACATGTCAGGTCTTTCTCTTTGCCTTTAATATACTAGACATGTGTGACATGGTCAAATAACACAGGCTGGTAATGCCCCCTGCAATATTTTTTTTTTCCCAAAGACCTCACACACTGTCGATAGGAAAATGTGACACGCTAGAATTATATGTACTACAGTGTAACTTAACTTTGCTGTTGTACTTCAACTAATGTGAGAGAGGAATCTGTTGTTCTGTTTAATTCAAGGTTCCAGGCCTCAAAGGCCTAGCTAAAATAATCTAATAAAATAAACATGAAAGAAAAAATGGAAATGAGATGCACCACCCCAGCTAGCCTACATTCTAGATAAGGAAATTAAACATTGAGGCTTATTAATATAATTCAACAAACTAGACAAATAAAGGTTTTGTTGAATAGTGTTTGGAGCAAGATTAAATAAGCAGGTGTCTCCTACAGACTGACATCCGATAATGAATTCAAGATTTTGTTCATTAAAAATATTGCTAGAAAGAAGCGCTAGCTAGCTCTTAATGTTTAACACTAGTCAGTCAGCTACAGGTGACACTGATGAATTACTCCTCCACAAGGACACAACACAATGTTTATTTTGTAAAAATGCATTATTTCCATACAGCCCATCACTGCTCTCCATATTTACATTTACAACTTATTTTATCCATAGTCAGAGAATACTGTGTATGTAATAAATCCATATGGAGCGGATGCAACAAAAGCAGTTTATGTAGCCTTATCAAAGTGATGCAGGATGACTTTCCTGCTAAATTGGTTAGGTTTGTACTCATTAAATGTCCTAGCCCTACCTGGGTTATTATCCCTAACTGCGAGATAGTGGAGGCGGTATGTACGTACACTTTCTCATATATCTGGAATTCTGCTTATCCGATTGTGATAAAACTTAGTATTACCATTATTTAACATACGTTAAGAGTATTAGTTTCTGAAGATGTATGGACTTGTCTCTCTGTCTGTACAATTTTCTTGAAAACACAAAAAGTAACTAGGCTAACTGTAAACCAGTCAATGTACTTTTTCTTATAAAAGTTTACCACACTAAATTTGTACAGTAATTTTGCAGTTTTCCCACACTTTTCCATGTTTATACTATGCATTTACCATGCTTTTTAATATGCCTCACCTGTCATCTCTAGCCTTTACAATGCTTTACCATGCTTTCACTATGCTTTACTATATCAAACTTTTATAAGGGTTACTATGATACAAACACCAAATTTGTTACCGAATGACATCTAGGTCATAAATACTACTTTTCATGATATTATTTATTACCTCAGTACTATTCTGTACATTCTGTTAAGATACGCCATGACCATCCTCTTTTTCCCTATAATGATTGCTCTAATTTTGAATTTACAGTTGTGGTAGTGGATATATGTTGCTGACATACAGCCTTCCTAGTAAATGGCCAAACAGGCTCAGTTGTAGAGCTTTCCTGAAGCTGTCACTTCTGGTTGCTATTGGCAACATGAGAATATGCTGTTTTGTATATCAACTTTAACACAGGGCTTATGGGCTTATTAACTTCTATGAGCACTTTCGTTTGAAAACAAAGTGAATCAGTCTTGACAACGTTTTTTTGTTTTTTTTTATCATACAGTTGTTCATAACATTCCTGTGCTAATTAAATGTGTATGCTGCTCTTTCACTCTTGTATTATGCTCTAAAAATAGTGTTGCTGGCGTAATGTGTGTGTGCATTAAATCAATAGGCGAGTTCACAGAAAAAATCAATTAGGTTAATATAATTTTCTGTTGCCTTGGAGACTGAAACATTTTAATCTAAAAAAAAAAAAAAAAAACATCTCCAGGATTTTGGGGGAAAGTGAAAAATGTATTATAAGCAAAAGCATACTTTAATAATCATTACTGACCACTGAATATGTTTTTCTGTGTTTTTTTTGGCACAATGCAATAAGCAATCATCTTCTCTTCATTGGTTAGCATTCCCAGAACCATTGTTTGACATCGCTGCATATTTAGAGAACACTATTACAACTCCTACATTGTCTTCTGCCTGTAGTAAGATCACTGGCAGGGATGGAATGGCATATCATTGTGTTTTAGATACAAACGTCTAATCTGTTTGTGCTTAAACAGTTTTTGGCTGTAAGTTAATAGTGTAAACCTCCTAAAATATGTCTAAGTCATTTTAATAATTGAAATATGGATATTAATGAATAAATGACATTATTATTATAATGATCAATTGGTTAATTAATTGTTTACTTAACTAATTAGCTATATTATTGATGGATTATTATTTTTGTTTGTAATTTGTAAACTACTGTGTACTTGTTTCAATAATAATAATAATAATAATAATAATAATAATAATCAATCTATCTATCAATCTTTATTTTATATAGCGCCTTTCATAGTGGACCACCATCACAAATCGCTTTACAAGATGCAGTAACAACAAGAAAATTCGTAATACTTTAAATATAGAGAAATGCATAATACATGATATACAGTAAAAGAAAAAAAAGCACAATTCATTAAATACAGTGGAAAGTGCATGATACATAATACATGATAGTAGCATAATACATGAAACAGTAAATGAAGTACAGTGGAAAGTGCATGATACATGATACATGATGCCCTGCAGTACACGCAGTACACCGCTACAAAAACACACGCAATGACCACGGCGGTTAACATTAATCTTAATACTCATGTGTTTAAAATAATAATAATAATGACAACAAATAAAACATATTATTAATATATTAAACATTCTGCTTAAAAGTATTTGAAATACCCTCCATAGACCTGCAGATTATCAGTTATCAATTATCAGTATCTTGAGCTAAAGGGGGTACTTAGTCAGTTTCATCACACTTGGCCAATATATTCATACATACATACATTACATTCCCAGAACTAGTCATTCAACACCACCAAAATAACATAGTGGGGAGATAGCAACATGTTGCCATTACACATAGTAAACCAAATACTGACTCTAACAGCTTATTTTAATTTAAAGACGTCAATGCAGCACTGACTTAAGTCCAGTAAAGACATTGTATTTACCTTATGTTTGTATGATATATTTTAATAATATGCAGTATTTAAAATACTGATTATTACTACATTTTTATAATCGTGGAATTTTTAAATGTCATATTTTTGTAATTTGTGAGGGGAAAAAAAATCTCACTGAAAAACCTCACAAGGGGAAAAGGCACATATTAACTTGGATAAAGCACTTTGCACTGTTGGGTACAGGAAAAACACTACAGCGCCTTCAATAATATGAGATATCACCTAACTCATATCCTGTTTGATAGGTTGGAACACAATGTTCTGTGAGGGACATTATTATCAGATGCACAAAGGCATGTACAAAAGAACTCTAACGAGGTAAGATCTAGACAGGAGCAAATAGAAGGTCAGGGAGCAGGGTACATTGTGTACTAAAAGCGTACGAGCCACGTCATGCTGCTATCTTGAGCCTGAGGGTCTGGTAGAAAATGCTGAGAGAGCAGAGAGAGTGTGTGTGCACGCCCCCTGTAACAGGACACACATTCAATCACTGAACTCCAGGCACTGGACATGAATAGCCCTTAAGGATGTCCTAACATTGATGTCAAAGGGATTGGAGGTTGTTAAAAATAAGAAGTGACGGTGTGATGTCTGCTTCTCGATTCTCATTTCTTATTCCCGCAATGAAACCTGAATGATTGCAGGGTTACAGATGGTCAGCTTTTATAAGGGTACAAAAAGAAAATATAATTGTAAAATTCCAAATGTGTTGAAGCCTTTCTTCAATACATTAATACTGTTTTGTTTTCCTAGTTTCTTTTAGTATTGCTATAAAGTATGTTTGGCTTTTAAACATTCTGCATACAAGGTACTTAATTATTATTGTAGCTTTAAAAAAAAACCTCTTTCAGTTTACATTTCGGAAAAGACAAGTGTCCCCTACATGATATTGCCAGGTTGAATTCATGCGGCACAGGAAAAGCTTTACAATACAATTATATCTTATGCACCATAAAGTCTATGTCCATCTAATCTTGCTTCAGTATATTTTACATAAAGCAAAAATGCATGAGTGAGCACATTTATTTTATTTTTACGACAGCACAAAATATTTGTAAAAAAAAAACAATACAGCTACAGCAAACATGCTGTCATGATGCTGTCAAGCTAACCCATATAAAGTTGCTCTTCGTGTCTGTCTGTTCAGGAACCATAACATACTGGTGTTTGTCTCTCCACCAGGGCTCTTTTCTTTCTCTCTCTTCTTTTTATAAAACAGTCCAGTCTCCTTTCAGCATCCCTAATGAGTTTCAATGTAGTGATGAAAGAAAATAGCACTTGGAAGCTGGTCAGACAGGACAGGGGCAAAGATAAGACGTAAGAATAGTTGCCATGGTTACACTGACATCATTCCTGGCAAACAGGATTGCGAGTCCCCTGAATGTAGGTTTGTTTGTGTCGTAGCAGCAGGAGCAGAACATGAAATAGAGGCAGGTTCACAGAAGACATTATTTCATGGAAAAGACCATTGTTACTAGCTTTATTGAAGACATGTTTTCTGCAACCTTTGTGGAAAATGTGGAAAATTGTTTTGGATATTCCCTAGAGTATATTCACATATGTGGTCATGCCGCAAAAGTCTGTATTATATCAATGTAAATATACCTTCAACCATGCATACTACTAAACATGTAAATGTATCCATGCAGTTATACTACAGCCCCAGATTAAACTTGACACAGACACAGCACATCCCAGTTTAGTTACTATAGTACCGTCGCTGGACCAGCTGCCACTGGGCTCACAACATCTGTCCTTTCTAAAACCACGCAGATAGAAGGAACCAGAAACTTAAATATCCAACCTGTTGCATAATTGATGTAATCAAGTTGTCTTGTTACCTCAGGAATAGCTACACTTGAAATAGCTACACAACTTCTGTAACAATCATGTCAGCAAAACCCCTCCATGAAATGACATCCTTGTATAGCTGGTGCACATTGTAACAGCAGGCTCTACCAACACTCACCAGGGACAATTACTATTCATACTGCGTTTGTCAATTCATAAGAATGATGCTTTCTTTTGCTAAAAATAGAAAATTACATTTGCTTTGCAGTTGGCCCTTAGCAAATTACGATATGCCACAAGATATTGACTTGGATAAAAAAATAAGCAACTTTACTTACACTAAAGAATCTGAGTAAGTAATTGCCTTAAGCTTTTTTTTTTTTAATGAAAAAACTGAAATAAGTGGTACTGTTGTATTCATTAATTCATTATGTTTGAACATATTTAAAACAGTTACTCCTGAAATAATAATAATAAAATAAGGAATATGCATCTTTTGCCTACAATTTTTATTAGAACAGATGCCCAAAGAGATATAGTAGACAGTTTTTAAAAGTTTGTAGATCTGTGCAACTGTTACATTGCAGAGACGTTTTCTAATAACAGACATCAACTTCATTGGTCACTGTTGCTATGGTATACTATATAATACATATCTCCTTGTCTAAATGCACCCTCAATTTTATACCTCTGTTTAACGGCTATTTAATTTGAGATATTATAAGTACAGATAGTGTAAATATATAACATGCGGTACATTTGACCATAGTAAATTAAATGATATTTTAAAACATTGTAATACAGCGCTAACCTTGTAGAGTACTTGGGCTCTTCATTGAAACAGTACATGCTGTTAACTGTGCAATTGTGCCAATAAGGATGGAATAAAATTAAAACAGTACTATATTTGTAATACTGAAGTTACAAACTTTTTAGATTCTACATGAATGTTAAATATACAGTATAAATGAATAATTAGATTTAAAGAATGACATCTGATAGCTTACCATCCAACTCATTTCCATTCCCTTTGCTTACCTGCCTGTTTCAATAAAGAAACATCCAAAAGGTGAGTGATGGATTGTGTTATTTTGTGCACAGAAAACAAAGTACCCTTGGCATACCATATCATTGCAGAACAGTGAAAATGGTCTAGTGTGCCCAGGTCAAATACTAGGCCTTGACACAACCCTTACCATATTTCCTAGTCCCGTCAGTGGCTCTGGAATCTGTAGCAAACACATTTCCAGCACTATAATCTCCTCCACCAGCTGCAGCACTGTTGAGGGAGTGTGTGCACTGACAGTGACTGATATGTTTTAGTTTTTTGAATGAATCTAAAGTTGTCGTGGCCATCCGTGCTTGATTGAGAAGATCAAATTTGAAGCATGCTGCATAAAAAAGTGACTGATTGGTAGAGATTACCTTTCACATACAGGTTTGTAATTCACTTGTCACAGGAAGTTGTCACTGGAGTAATCGATCCAGTTGTATTGCAGTCTTCTGTTACAGAATCTTGCTGCTCCTACTTCATATACCCAAAATACATTATATTGATCAGTGAAAATAAAAATGAACAATTTGATTTAACTAAAAAAATACAGAAGCACTTTAGGAAGCACAATGCCACTATTAAATTAAACTTACAGACATAGCAGAAAATGATAAACTCAATTTCCCTCAACAGAAAACACATATAGTTGGAAAATGTAATTGAATATCTCTGTTCAACAGGGCGACAACATATAAAGCAGGGCTCCATTTTTTCTCTGTATCTACCTCTAATAATTGGCTTGGCAAATATATTTGCTCTTGATTGTAATTCTAGGTCTGAATTGCTTAGGAAGGGAATAGATAAATCTATATGTAACAGGCTTCCCTTTAGACAGAGCCTTTCAATTCTGCCAGATTAAAGAGCGAGAATGCCGGAGTTGTGTGCTGGTTTTGCAAATCAGCGCATGTTTCAGTTGTCAGCAATAAGGGAACACAGATGTGCACTATAATTTGTTTTTCCCTAGCACTGTAATTATTTACTAACTTTCTCTCTCATCCCACCTGCCATCTAGCATTAGTTGCAATAAAGGAGAACACAGTGTGCATCAAACCCACATGGACTGGTGAACAGGGAGGATGTTGAATAAGCTACAATAAATAACACACTGATGTGCATCTCTCTCTCTCTCTCTCTCTCTCTCTCTCTCTCTCTCTCTCTCTCTCTCTCTCTCTCTCTCTCTCTCTCTCTCTCCAGGACTTCTCATATAATCCTTCATCAGCTTTCTTGTATTACCGTATAAGTCAGGGTTACTGGGAGCATTTAAAGTGAAAGCACAGTAAACCTCTATATTTTAATAGAGAGGTGTTCACTATCTCTCTTTTTGTATGTGGAGGTCATTAACACTATTCTACTGTTTCGATATTTTGACATGTTTTTCTCTTTTGTTGTTTTAATCGTCTGTTGCATAATGTTTTTAGTTTAAATAACCAGCTAAATAAGGCGGTTTTACTTTACAGACGGCTGTAAAGAGCTAAAAGAAGACTTGAATTGTCTCTGTTTAGATTGCTATATAAACGGTTAAACACAAACTTTACATGTTGCTTTCACTTACAAAGTGAACATAAAGAAAAGCCATTATCTGATAACAATTATCATACCGGTTGTACACTGTGATCGCTTACCCCCGTAGCAAAGCTAACCTGGATTTATTAAGAAACATTTTTTTTTTCATTTTAAACAAAAGCAAACGCAACCTAGATATCTAGAATCTCTCTTTGAAGAGCAATTGGTTTTACATAAGATATATGAAAATAGCCCTCAGTACAACAATAGGTCTGATTTTCTATTGCATTAAGTCTATTGAAAGCCTTGTGCTTTAAAAGCAGTGACTCAGCACCCATAACTCAGATGCGAATGAATGGGCTGTTCTAAGCATAATTCTCCTCTCTCCCTCATGCCAGCTTTCTTACAATGGCAATCATGTTTTAGCATTTGTGGAAGCTGCGCTGTTTCAGTAGTGTGAATAGATTATAATTAGGCTAATAGTAAACATCTGGAATGGATCGAACAATCTAATTACCCTCCCTGATGCAGTATATGTTTTAACATGTCTGAAGATAAAATAGCCCTACAGGCTTTGTGTGTTATCTGTACCTCAGTAAGTGCATGCATAGTAACATTCTCCTGAGTCATCTGTGATGAATCTAGGAAGGATGGAAGGCCTCATCTCATCGGGACAGGAGCCCTACAGTACATGCATGGAATTATTGTGAAGCAATCCTGGATATATAGGTGACCTTTGAACCCATCCCCTACTGTCAACCCTCTAACAAAGTCTGTCAGATCTGCTTTCTCATGATTGAAAATTGCTAAATATTGTATATGTCAGGGATGGCATTTGTATAACATTAGGGTACTTGATTTGTTATAATCCTCTGCCAGGGATACATAGCCCTGCTCTGTACAACACCACTTGTCCAATTGTCCCTAAACTTGTTCAGGACCTCCTTTAGGACAAACTAAAAAGTATATCATAATCTTGTGGTATGTGGAGGCTGTTTGTCTGTCTGTCAGACTGTCTTTCTCTATGTGATTTTACAGTTTTGCAAATATTTAGACAACCGCATGCTCAATTGTGTGAAAGTTTCCTAAGGATATTATTGTCTACGTTATTATCATTATCTGTTGGTATATGGAGGCTTTATCTCTTTGGACAGCTTATGTTTTAACCAGCACATGGAAGCATTGTAAAACCTAGGATGGTAAAGGCCTAGTATGACCATTGGAAAAGCATGGGAAAGCTGTAAAATGAATGTCCACTGTTATCCATTTTGCAAGCATAAACAGCACATTATAACAAACAATAAAGGAAAAGCAAAATAAAGTGTTCATATACACATACACATTTTCATTCATTCATTTACTCCAGTTGTTAGTTATATGCTGTTTTATTGCTGGGGTCCGGTTGGACCCCAGGTTACCAGGAAAGTCAGTTTTCCAACATATCCTCATGAGGGTTAAAGTTTTACAGAGCACCCTGCAGTGTTTACTGGAAATGCATTACATTGACTTGCTGTGTCCTGTGTTGTCTGTATTGCAGCGTTATATTTTTAAGCATTTTGCCAACCCTTTTTACATTTTTAATCACACATCATAAATCTACAGGGGAATATATTTCTCAACATTTACTCAGAAGCATTCGCCAGGAGAAAGAGAATGTCTCTTCTAAACACAGCAGTGTATCCAGATCACGCTCAATCCAGCAACAGTGCTGGTTTTCTGTTCCTACAATGCAGCACACTTTTCAGTCAGATTCTCAGCGTTGTTGAAAAATATACTGCTGCGATACAGACAGCACGGGACACAGCAAAGGCAAAGTAATGTGTTTCTTGAAAGAAAGGTCATCTCAGCAAGCAGCTCTGTGAATTGTAATGATCATTAGCACGTCTTCTGTATTTTATCCTCACCTTATACATGCCCTGCATTCTTGTTTAAGGCTAAGAAACAGCTATATTTGGTCTCTCTGGAGGCAAGTATAATCTTTTGTATTACTTCTTTGTGTAATTACCAGGCTTCTTTGTCATGGTCCACCAAGAGCTGGAGAAAGGGAGGCTCAGGCAAGATGAATCATACAAGCACATAACTTTTCAATATGTTGACTGTGCAGTACAATGGCTATGCTTTAAACAAAGGTGCATTTTAAAAAGAAACTGCACTTTATTTGTATGTAAGCTGTCACTGTTCTTCTAGCTTTCTAAGCAAGATTGTGCCTTGAAATTAGAAGGGGCAGATCATTGCTTAATGAGCCAGGAAGAAATAGGATCCACAGCTATGGAAAAGATGCCATGAGCATTGACTCCATGGGAACTCAAGCTGCTTCAAACTGGGCAAGGTCTTTAAAGAAAGCGACTAATGCTTTCTGGCTATCTTTTAGTATGAGTGAACTTATTTAAAAATGCTCTTTTGTTAAAAATAAAGAAATCTCCAAAGAACACAATGAAAAATGTGTTATTGCCCCACGTTTAGCTTTATTCAGAACGTCAATTGCCTGAGCCAATTCAATTGAGTTTAAGGGCTGTTCTTTTGGTTTATTAACTGTTAACAAACTGCTAATAAACATGTTAATGTACATTTATTATTTTCTGTTAACTGATAGTTAATAATATATAATAGGCCAGCTAAAACTGCAAATACCAGAGCCCTATGGATGATCAATCAAATACCAGAGCCCTATGGATGATCAATCAAATACCAGAGCCCTATGGATGATCAATGCTTCAAATCGGTTCAAATTGTTACTGTAGTATTGTTTAGCAAATTAAATCTGTTTTTTATTAACCCTAACCCTAACCCTAACCCTAACCCTAGCCCTTAGCTAAAAATTAACAATGTTTGTTAACAGTTAATAAACTAAAAAAAGGCCCTTAAAATTATGCGTGACCCATAAATCTGTATAAAGCAAACTCAGTGTTTGAGCCAATGAAATACCTTGTTTATGTTGAGAAATTCAGGAGATATTAAATTTCCTTCAGTTTTCTTAAACATTAAGTGTAGGATTAAAGGAGTACTTTCTGCCATGTGAATCTAATATGAATATTTGTACCATGGCTACAGTATAAAACCTTGCTTAGAGAGAGCCCCAAAGATAATTTATGCTTGTAAATTAATAAAATATGTCAAGCATCCACGTGTACTGAAACTGTAATTAATAATAATTGAGAACACATAGGAGGGGTCCCCGAGTGGCTCACCTGGTTAAAGCAGGTCTGTGTGGTGTGCAGGGTGCAGGTTTGTAGTGGGGCTGGAGTGGACTTTTTTGTCGTGTGGAGTGGCTCAGCCACTTATTTATTACCTAAAGTCAATATTTTATTTTGGTAATTGCATTTAATAAATACAGACACTTTCCTGGATCCTGACCACTTTCCTAATATTAACCACTGTCATTCACTGTCAGGCAGCACGCCTCAGTCACACATCACAGGTATCTCGGAGTGATGAGTTAAATGAATGGCAGTCGAACAGGTGAGGGACCTTCTCTCTAACCCCTACTGAAATTTGATAAGATGTAACAGAATTCTGGCAAATACTTCACTATGATTGGTTGATATGTGATTTACAGTATAATAAATTTCAATAAAGCCATGATCAATATTCAGTTTTTTTTTTTTTAAAACAGGTAACACTAGACATTTAACATCTAAGAAAATTAGATTTTTACTGTATCAGCTCATCTGCACAAAGCTAGAGATGACATTACCAGGTTGTGTGGAATTCCCAGGTGCTGCCGAGCAACTGTTTCGGAGCTGCAGTCCTCCCTGACAAATCAAAAAAAATAAATCCACTAAGGAAACAATAAAAAAGACCTATTATAAAACCTCACAAAGTTATCTGTCGCCTCGGCAGGCAAGCTGGTAAAGTGGTACTGCATTTAGTGTATATTGTTCTGTTAGAATTCTGTAGCAAAAACTAGGGCAGTCACAAACTTGACTCACGATTACTTGAGTCATGCACTGAGGCAGCCCACAGCATACATTTATGATGCCAGTAAGTCAGATATAAAGTACTCTTTAACACTCCACTTGCATAGGCAGGCTATTGCAAAGTGTACATCCTAACATCTAGAAAAGGACAAAGGTCTGTAAGATGGAAATTTTGCCTACAAATGACAGACAAAAATTTTCTAAGGAAGTTCAATTTTTCAACTATTTCAACTAGTTCAATTTTTCTATGGAAGGTCAATTTTTAAACTATTTCAGACTTCAGTATGTTGCGTAATGAGATGGATGAATAATATAAAATTATAATGTTTAAAGATGGCTCTCACATTGAAATGCAAAATAGAAAAAAATTACCTGAACATGTCAATCTTTTAGACCCTTATCCTTGCTAGTGCTACCATAAATCATTTGCAAACTTAACATCTGCTATGGCCAGTGCTAGAAAACCATAATGTATAAATCCACCCAATATTATTTTAAAACAAAACTGTGAATAACACCAGTGCTGGTAAGTATGATTTTAATATAAAAAGACACACTCTTCTGTTCTGTTTTAAACATAGACTATAAAAACAAAAACAGGATGTCCTGAATTCCTAACAAGGCCCTATTTCTGTGTTTTCATGTCTATTGAGAATTCAGTGGATGGAGAGTCCTTCATTTCCTCAGCAAGTGGTCCTCTGAATGACAAATTAGGGATGAGCTGAAAAGCACATTTCTACTTTTAGTTTTGTTTTCGCAAATGAACTTGAAAGGGCACTATGGAGGTAGATGAGGGTGGAGGATTCTTGTTGCATTGCTCAGACAATTAGTGCTGACCAGCTCCTTCCTGGTAAAAGCATCGTTCAGCACTTACCCATAAACACAATCATACAGCCCATATGGGACCTAGCCCTGATCAATCAACAATCTTGGCTCCAGCTATGATTACAAACGACAGGATTAATGCACCCCTGGTTGTGTTTTTTTTTTGTTCCTTTCTTTTTAAGCTATAGGTTTTGTCATCACATAGTGTACTACTAATGCAGGCATGTATCCCAAACAACTTCTTTCAGTATGTATGCCAATCACTGGTTCTATACTGTAATAAATACCACCCTCTTCTGTGTGTACAAGGCTTTAAATGGCTGGGTAGAAATGTACAGTTGCAGACAAAAGTATTTGGGCAGTTAAGAAAAATGAGAAAAACCACAAGAAAGTGATTTCTATAATTTCTAATTGTTCTACTGAAATATATACATTAAAGTAGAGATTCAGCTTTATAATAAAATAACAAATTATTACATGACATGCATAAAATGAAAAACAACATGTAAAAACTCCCTTCATACTTTAACAAAAGTATTTGGGCTCCCTTACATTAGTATTTTGTGTGCCCACCCTTTCCTTTCTTTACAGCTTGCAGTCTTTTTTTGTATTTTGAAACCAGTCCCTGGCATCTTTCCGGAGATATTTTTGCCTATTCTTCAACACATACAGCTTTGAGTTCTGCAATTGACTTTGGTTTCCTTTTTGCAATAGCAGCCTTCAAGTCAATCCACAACATCTCGATGGGATTCAAGTCTGGGAACTGAGATGGCCAATCCATAACTGTAATCTTCCTTTTTTTCAGAAATTCCTTTGTAGACTTCGCAGAATGCTTAGGGTCATTATCCTGCTGGAATACAAACTTCTGTCCAATAAGCCTTCTAGCACTGGGTTACAAATGAGAGTGTAATATGTCCTTCTACAATACAAAGGTCGCCAGTGCCTGAGGAAGAAAAACAAGCCCATACCATCACACAACCTCCACCATGTTTAACACTTTTCTTTTCTTTAAATTCTTTTCCTCTTCCTCCAAACATATTGTTGCTTTCTTGGTGAACATTTTTATATTTTGGGTTTGTCTGACCATAACATTTCAATGGAAAACTCCAGTCGCTTTCTTTTGTGTATTGTTTTTAACAAAGGTTTGCATCTTGGTTTTTGCCCATGGACATTCATCTTGTTAAGGTATCGTTGAATTGTTCGCTCGTGAATATTTTGACCGTCTTCTCTCAATTCAAATCTTTTGCAGTGATCCAAAGATTTTGCCGGGCTGCTCAAGCAATTCTTCTTCCAAATTTTGCAGAAATCTTTCCTGATCTTCCACACCTGGAGCTAGTTGCAATAGTTCCTGTTCTCCTGTGTTTGTCAATAATAGCCCACACAGTGCTTTTTGGTAAACCGAGTCTTTCTGCTATTTTTCTGGTAGTTTCTCCTTTTTCGTTTCGTTGTATCACTGCCATTTTGAGATCGTTGCTGCACTCTTTAGTTTTAACTTTTTTTGTTACTTTTATTTTTTTATTATTTATTTTTTAAATTTAGTCGTTGCCAATTATTTTTATTATTTTCCCACCAATTTGGAAATGGCCAGTTATTTTTAGGCTCAGCTCACCGCTACCACCCCTGCACTGACTCGGGAGGGCGAAGACGAACACACGCTGTCCTCCGAAGCGTGTGCTGTCAGCCGACCGCTTTTTTTCACACTGCGGACTCACCATGCAGCCACCCAAGAGCTACAGCGTCGGAGGACAACGCAGCTCTCGGGCAGCTTACAGACAAGCCCGCAGTGTTTGTTGTGATTTCGTTCATTTCAATTTTGTAATGGTTGTTTTTTTTTGTATTTTCGTTCCAAGTGATGTATTATCTACATAACTCTTTCTTTCAGAGCTTCTACAGTAGTACCTCACTGTCAAATTAGTACCAACTGTCAAAATATATATACATATACAAGTAGTTCCAGTCCCAAATTACCAATGTTTCCATATATATATATATATATATATATATATATATATATATATATACCAGCACCACGTCCTAACCTGGCACAACCTCCCTGAAGGAATGTGAGACAGTAATCATTAAGGAATGGTCACGTATCACTCCAGAAGAACTGAAACACACCCTAATGAATCAGTGCTGTCCTCACTCCCCAGGATAGCCCTTACACCCCATAGAGAAATATTATATTGCCTTGACTTCTTAAATAGCAATCATGCATTTATAGTACAGCATCCGATATTACAATGCTGTAAATGTAATCTACTCTAAATCACTGTTCTTATGTATGCCACTTCTTTGTTACAGGTTGTGCAACCCCTACTGTACCTCCCTTTCCTTAACTGAATTTTCCTCCATCAAAACAGAGAGACTAATTTAATCAGACATGAATGATGATGTCGTTTAATGCAGATTTAATTACTACATTTGCATGCAGAGAGTAACGTTTTTAAATGAAATGGGAATGTATTTAATTATTCTGCAGTTTTCAGAAAAACATAACTGTTTCAAATGTTAGCCTTTTAATCGAGTCAAGGTCTTCAGCTGTAAGATTAGTTTGAACCTAACTTCAGGTCATAGATATTTAAGATATCTAAGTAAACACATTCAAGTAGGTGTAACAAGCAGTGCCATTGCGAATTCTGTCTGTGGTCGGTGGGATGAGATGAGGGTAAAATCTCTAACCAAGAATGTGTTGTTAAGATGCTCACTTTGGTGTGCAGGAGTGTTGGCTCACACCCAGCCTTCACCCGATTACATAGAAAAATGCTTTGGCCAGTAACTTTATCAATGTATTGATTTAAACAGTAAGTGGTGGTATCAGTTATGAGATGTATGTGTAAGCAACACCCATCATAATGATTATTAGTCTGTTAATGGTGATTGATTAGGTGTAGAGTCTTGGTGTGGAAGATGTAAAGTGTTGGAGGAGAAAAGTTAAGGAAGTAAGAGAGGAAAAGAAAATAGGCATGAGAGAAATTGGGTAGGGTAGATTTTTTTGTTGTATGAATTGTAAATCAGTCATACCCTTATAAAGCTCTCCCATAATAAAAGCATGTAGCAAAGTGTAAAAATTAACAAAAGCATGGTAACGTATTTTAAAAAACATGGCAAACCTTGGTGAACTTTGGTAAATGCATTGTATAACCATGGAAAAATGCCATGCAAAAAATACCATGCGAATTTACCATGGTACACTTTTTAAAGGGTGTGCATTTAATTTTTGTTTTTGTCATAGTAGGGCAGGAAACAGACATAGATGCTACCAAAACTGTCAAAATTCATACTGAATCACTGACATGTTTAAACCAAAAGCTAACCTCTTTCAAAGTTAATGTAAAATGACTGTATTTTATCTAAGTTGTATAAGTTGCTCTAATATACATCTGTTTCCATCACTGAAGCTGAAAAGCCATAAAAAGCAGCATTGAAATTCATTCCGTACCTTGCACAGCAAAGAGCCCCAGCTACCAGGCATGCTTTGAATATAATAGCCTGTTCTAGGAACTTCTTGTATGGCTAACTTTTTATGACTTGCTGGCAATGTGGATATAGCATGAAAATCAGTAACACATATTTTCCTACTCTGTGTTGAGGCAAATCCAAACTCCTAATAACACCCATCCTCATCTGAATACCCCATGTTACTCAGTACTGAGCTTCTGTGCATTTCTTTTTAAAATCTTTATTACATGTACTACATACCACCAGCGACTAATCCATTAAGGCAATTACAAAGCAGTATAAACATACTGCCTTGTCTGTTTTCAGATCAGCGTTTGAACATTGAGTAGTCTAACTTATCCTATTAAGGTTGGCTTGGCGGTCCAGTGGTTAAAGAAAAGGGCTTGCTACCATGAGGTTCCTGGTTCAAATCCCAGCTGAGCCAGTAATTTAACCTCCTTGTGCTCTGTCCTTTGGATGAGACATAGAACCAAGATCCTATTGTAAGTCAATCTGCAGCAGCTGTTGTTGATGCATAGTTCACCCCCTAGTCTTTGTAAGTCGTTTTGGACAAAAGCAGGTATGTTTTTGCTATGAATTTTGCCCAGAGGTTTCAAGTTATTTACCTCCCTTGCCAGAACTCTTTTTTTGCATACTGTATGGCTCACGCATTCCGTGAAAGCATTTCTGACTTTATATTTTAAAATGTTGGAAATAAAAAAAAAAACTATATTACTAGTTTACAACCAACAGCAGTTCAATCCTACATGGAAACAACTGTTTGTATTCCCTGCTGATACGTAATGTAAGCCAACCTTATGGGGACTAGTTTCCTATTACAAATGAGGGCGCTGAAAAGAAGGCATAAGGCCCAGTGAAACGGCTGTGCCAAGTCCGTGCCATGAATAATAAACAGTATCCTAATACTGACTATGTGTGCTGTTCTGCATTTTGTATGTATTCATCACCATAAAAGGTTTATACCGTGAACAGCAGATGCTACTGTAGGTGTACCAGCAGGCCAACACACAAGCCTTTCAGTCAGGACAACTCTTGCGATTTTAAAGAGAATAAAACAGCATTTTGACATGCTTCGTTTTGGTGCTCGGGGGACTTGGTGCTGCCACAAAATTTTGATTCATATCTCTCAGAGAGACAGGCAGGGAGTCAATTTGTAGCCGAAAATGAGGTGGAGGCTGGGGAGAAGGAGGTAAACTCAAAGAGGTTTACATTTACCTGAATACTGTTGTTGGCCTGCCATGGATTGAAGGTTGACATGAGTGTGGGAGTCACCTCCTGACTTTGTGTGATGTTTTCAAAGTTTTTCCTGTCAATCAAGAAACGAAAATGTTTTGAGCATTTTGAGATTCCTGCCTGAAATTTTGCATAGCTTTACATTTATGCATTTCATCTCTGTAGGCCTGGGTTAGAATCTGACAAGAGAAATGAGTTTGGGGGTCTCAGCTTTGACCCCAGTATTTGCCTGAGTGTCGTCTTTACCCAGTGCCATTATGCAACTTTCACAAGAATCAAAATAATAATGAATGCTTAAATAAATAAGGTTTTTGTTTTTTTTATAAACCAGCGTTGAAAACATCAGCTCTATATGTCTATATGTGTTGCCTGTAAAATTTTATAAATATAACAAACGCCATTTATAAGGCAGAATAGAGCTTTAAGACGTGATTTATAACCACCTACTGCTGCAAGTTGCAGTGTGTCATGTCTGTTCTACAGTGTTTCTAATATACTGGGTATCTGTTTTCAAGGTGGAATTATGTGTTCATACAAACTACCTTGGATAAAGCACACAAACTGGGTGCACATAAAGCTAAACTATAGAACTAATTAGAAAGCATACATTATTTGATTCTATTAATGTGTAAAATGGAATCTGCTTAATCTGTAAAATAATTCTGCAAGTCTGTATTCTCCGAGTTATATATATTTTTTTCTAAGGAATTGAATACTTTACAGTGTTGTTATTTTACCTGTATTCTGAAGTGTATCAATAAAATTATACTGTTAATAGACTAGAAAACCAATAGCAATTTCCCCAGAAATATTAAAATTGTAATTTTATTACACAATCCACAAAAGTATCAATTGACTGCAGGATCATGAATCATCAAACAGCACAGAATCATATTAAAGTTAATGACTTCTCAAAGGCATAAAAACATTTAGTCTTCGAACTGAAAAGGGAACGTTCGGTTACTTACCGTAGCCCTGGTTCCCTGAAAGAGAAGATGACCACCAATCAATGCTATTGGGATATGCCTGCCTTAGGTAGGTATTCGCTGAGCATTTTATGTCAGAGCTCCTGATAGGCCCCTCTGTGGATTGATGTCCTTGATCCCGCCTGCCGAGGGAATAAATAGTCGCTCCACGGAGTCCACTTACTCTTCAGTTCTATGGAATGTATAGGCTCAAACTGGGCCTTAGTGAGAGCCTCCAATACCACGTATAGACTCCACTTGGGGAGGACGTCCTTTCTAAGGGGACGCAGTTGCCGAGCACCTTTTAGAAAACGGGTCGCCAGAATATGGGCTCCCGGGGATACTGAGTCTATAGGGATGTGGCATGCAAATCTAGCTTTCAGCATACAGGGGCACCTGCCCACCTCTAACAGATCTTGCAGAAACTGTAAAATAATTGCTATGGGGCAGTAGAAGGGGTCATGACCTCTGGCCATGCACCACTTCTGAAAATACCTCAATTTGTAAGCATATAGTGCTCTTGTGGAGGAAGCCCTAGCGTTCTGCAGTGTACTAACTACCGCATCTGAGAGCCCTAAGGCGGACAGACGGTCCCGTTCAGGGGCCAGACCCACAGCTTGAGTCTGCCCAGTTCTGGGAACCAGAGGGTGCCATTCGCCTGACTGAGGAGATGCATGCACAACGGGATCTCCCAGGGCTGGCAGAGGTTTGAAAACCAGATTCCCCTGGGCCATCAGGTGGCCACCAGGAGAACTGTCGCTTTCTCTCTCCTGACCTTCTCGAGGAAGGCAGGGAGCAGTGGTATCGGCAGGAAAGCGTACAAAAGTGCTTTGGGCCATTCGCTGGCTAGGGAGTTGACGCCTAGTGGACCTCCGCAGCAGTGGAGGGAGAACCACAGGGGACAATGAGTCTTCTCTGCTGAGGCAAAGAGATTGACCTGGGCTTCCCCGAAGCGACCCCAAATGCACTGCACCACCTGAAGCCCACCCTGGTGGTTCACGTACGCCACTACTGACATGTTGTCAGTGCGCACAAGGACATGTCTGTTCTGGAGCACAGGAAGGAAATGCTGGAGAGCAACGTGCACTGCTCGGAGCTCCAGCATGATGTCCCTTGTCTGCCTCGAGCGCTTGACCCGCTTCGCTGTCTGTGGAGATGGGGAGCAGTTGTGAGAGGGTGGCGGCTGAGCCTGTGCACATGGGATACCTTGCGAGGGGCTCTGGAACAATTGGAGGAGAGGGGGAACCTAGGGCATCAGATGGCTCGGTCACGGGACAAACATTCTGTCCCCATGGTCATGTCCAGTCTTTTGCTAAGCACCCGGGGGTGGAAAGCCGCACAGATGTCACAGAACGTCTCATCCCCTAGGGCTGAAGTGGCGTGCTGGACACCCAAGGATGAGGACAGAATGTATGCCCATCCTCCTAGGGCATGCTCGCCCTGCAGGACGTGCAAGCATGGAACCAAGACATGCTAGCTGTATTACCCTGGGCACTGCACCCTGTCTTGCAAAGCACGGGAGCGCCTAGCACCGCATGCACTGAGGTACCGAAGCACCGTGCTCATGTGCAGTGAGTATCGTCTGCACCGAGCAGAGTGTGCACCGAGTACCTTGCACACCTAGTGCACCGAGCACCGAGGCGCCATGCGCATGAGGCACCGAGTGCACTGAGTACTGTGTGCACCGAGCACCAAGGCACCAAAGCGGCGTGCGCACTGAGCACTGAGGCGCTATGCATACGAGGCACCAAGCACCGTGTGCACCGAGGCAGCGAAGTACCAAGGACTGAGAGTGCACCGAGGTACCGAAGCACCTGGGGCAGCTAATGAAGCGGTGCCTACCCTAACCGCGTGTAGTCAGCCACCTGGTCAGCGCGCAGCATGTACCAGGGGAGACACACAGGCCAAAGCTGCAGCAGGCCAGAGCTCAGTTAGTTTGACAAAAACAGAAGGGAGAACACCCTTTTTTTTTTTTTTTTTTTTTTGGATGGCCCAATGCACTGAGGTTAGGGGGGCCAGGCAGCTTGCTAGGACAGTGGGGCAAAGATAAGCCCTGTCTTAAGGCGGACAGACCAACTTTAGGTTACTCCCCCTTGATCAGTGCTGCCAGATTGTCGTTTTTTCAGCCACATTTGGCTTGTTTTGAAAGCATCTAGCAGGTAAATGTTGTCTTTGGTGGTTTGGTTATTTTTTGGCTATTTTTATCATGCATGTTTTTTCTATTCCTTTCGATCACTAGGGCAGAACTTCAATCACCACGATGCCCCTGCTGTATAGTATATCATGTCCTCCCCCGCAACTTGTATCTGAAGCTCTGCCTCAAAAAAAATACGAATCACACAAATGCTCAGTTATTTTTTATTCGTCACCAACTTAAGGACTGTATCAGTACAATTAGAATTGGTTTTGTTTTTAAATGTATTTTTAAAGACTATCTGTTCTACTACATTCTGAATATATTTGTTTCCCCCTGGACCTACCGCATTTGATCTCATCAGATAAAAAAACAGCAGTTTTGATACTGTAAATTGTGAGAAAAAAACAAGCAAAGCAGATAAATAAATACATAGTTTATAACATTACTTATCTGTGTTTTATTTATTTTAAATAAATGTGTATCACTTATTTATGCTTTTGTAATATATATATACTATATGACTACACGAGTGATAGTGTCCCAAATATTAACTTATAATGTTCAAAATGTCAGCTCCATAGTCGTTTTTCCATATTGTCAATAAAACAAAAAAAACATTTTCATTTCTGATTTGCTTCTTATGCTTCCAAAGCTTTTCTTAAGCAGCAATTTGTATGCAAATAGAATTACATTATTTTACTGGTGTACAGAATGCGCGATATACAGAACACATTTCACAATGAAAACATATGGGTTAATATATATAAAGTAGAAGCCAGGGACACTGATCTCCTGTAAAACTAGTGAAGTCACAGCATCCTGCTATTTTTTTAAATTTTGACCAGTCCAGTCTGTTTACATTCCCCACTGTTGCTTATTTTCACAAACAGGCAACAGTATTCTGCAGTTTACAGCATTTCTAGATTACAAAGAACACTTAAGTCTTTTAGTAGTCTTTTTTAAGGATCATTAGGCATTATTGACTGTTTTTGTTTGAAAGCAAGTAACCTTTCTAAATATCAGTGGCTTCATCAATTACACTATGTAACACAATTTTTGTTCCTGGGCAGTAAGTGTTATTTCCTAATTGCTTATGCCTCAAAAGTATAGAAAATGGCTATTATTCCCCACAAACTTTGCTTTTGTGACCAGGACAGTGATATTTTGAAATGTACCTATTTCCAATGAGAAAACGGGCGAATTTGTGTCTTTTCATTCACATAAAGTCAGAAAAAAACAACATATGAATCCAAATTAACATGTATTTATACTAAAGTAATACAAAAATGACTGCAAAAGATTTAGAAGTGAGTAGTTTTTCGAGATTTACGATTATACTGTAAATCACTTTCACGAATCAGCCCCCAAATGTAGTCTCCCATCATGTTCTCGTTATACTGTCCTTGGTAGCAGCGTTCTTTGTCCAGTATATCCTGGTGGAAGCGCTCGCCTTGCTCCTCCGAGTACTCTCCCATGTTCTCCTTGAATTTATCAAGATGAGCATCAAGGATATGGACTTTGAGGGACATCCTACAGCCTATTGTGCCGTAGTTCTTCACCAGAGTCTCAACCAGCTCCACATAGTTTTCGGCCTTGTGATTGCCCAGGAAGCCCCGAACCACTGCGACAACTGTTCCAAGCCGCTTTCTCCTTACTAGTGAGCTTCTTGGGGAATTCATTGCACTCCAGGATCTTCTTTATCTGTGGTCCGACGAAGACACCGGCTTTGACCTTTGCCTCAGACAGCTTAGGGAAGAAGTCTTGAAGGTACTTGAAGGCTGCCGACTCCTTATCTAGAGCTCTGACAAATTGTTTCATAAGGCCCAATTTGATGTGCAGTGGTGGCATCAGCACCTTCCAGGGGTCCACCAGTGGCTCCCACTTGACGTTGTTCCTCCCCAAAGAGAACTCGGTCCGCTGTGGCCAGTCCCGCCTGTGGTAATGCGCCTTGGTGTCCCTGCTGTCCCAAAGGCAAAGATAGCAGGGAAACTTGGTAAAAACCGCCTTGGAGACCCATCAGGAATGCCACCATTTTGAAGTCTCCTATGACCTTGATGCCATCTCAGAAAAATGCAGATGTGTATCCACTTAGGCAGCTGGAACTAAACTGAACTGGTGGGCTTAAGGCCCCTGTATTTATACTACTATTTATATTACTGGAAAGTTCTAGAAGTTACTCCAAGTTTACTCAGCACTGAATCTATCTGGAATGTTCTGGAAAATAGGTAAATTTCAAAATATCACTGTCCTGGTCACAAAAGCAAAGTTTGTGGGGAATAATAGCCATTTTCTATACTTTTGAGGCATAAGCAATTAGGAAATAACACTTACTACCCAGGAACCAAACAAAAATAAAAAATTTGTTACACGGTGTTATCTTTATAATCTTTATTATTTCTTCAAAAAACCTCTAAATCTGTCCAATTACTGTAAAAAAAAAAGGTCAAAGATCAGATCAAACAATATGACAGTGATTATTTTAGATTTTCAAGTTTTTCCAGTAGGTTTCAAATTGTAGCTTTGGGGCATAATATAGAGAACAAAACAAGCTGAAAATGTGTTTAGGTGAAATTACTCATCCTCTTGTCAGTATGAATTAGATATCTCATTTAAACGCAGAGATGAACCTTTGGACATGCTAGTTTGCCCAATCCAGCAGGTTGTTTAGTATCAGCTAATAACAATAGTGTTGCAATCCATGAGTAGCTCAGCTGGTACAGGCACAGCCATGTGGTGTGGCAGGTGAGAGGGGAGTGCAGGTTTGTGTTACCAGGCTGTGCAAAGTTTACGGCTTTCACTGGGGATTCCACATTTAAGGAACAATCTCTTTAGCGCCGCACGTTATTTTTCCTAGGGCAGCCCTCTTTGGAGTCAAACTTCTCAAGAAAACCTCTTAGTTTTTCTTCATCTTTTAGATACCCACACAATGTAGATTCTGCAACACTTATATCTTTTGAAACTGCTGCTTGAGTTTCACCTTCCTTTTCTTACTGTGTCCACTGCATCGAGTTTCATTTTAACAGAGAAAGATTTTCATTTTTTTGCTGTCTGCCATGTTTCGTACTGTATATCTGGAAGGTTCATCCAAAAATTGCATTATGGGGGAAATGGGAGCCACGACCTTACCGTATTCTAACTGATTCCACACTATAACAAGTCACATTATAACAAGGTAGCACTGTATATACACCACCTACACTGCCCTGCATACAGTACTGCACACAATACAACAAAAGGCTAACAGCCACTGTCCTTCATCAATGCTTCTGCCTGCTTGTGAACGTTTGTCCTTCATAAGACAGGAACACAAAACACTGTGATTGCTGTAAAAAAAAATAAAAGCACATGGACCTGAACTCAGCAGATGGCCCCTTTGGATCTAAGGAAGATGGTGCTGTGCTTTATGACTTTACTACATACAATACAATGCAATACAATATGATACAATACCATACAATACAATAGAGCTAATTTAATAACTATAAAGAATTCAACAGTTAACAAAGCAAATTAATTTTTTTAAAGATTCATTTGTTTGAGGAATTCAATGTTATGTAACATGTTTTCTTTACTATTCACATGCTGCAGAACCAAAAAAAAATGTGGAATGCTATTCTACTCCTCATGCAACACCACTGCCAGCTCATGCCAGGTTTGATCAGTGGGACCAAAGTAAGAATAAACAACAATACGTGGTGCCTTTTGACACTGTTGTTTAACAGATAGTCATTCAAAATGCCATTGCCAGCTGATATTGATATTCCACATATTAGCAATTAAATCATGTTAAACATTAAGCATTTGAATTGAATGGCAATGCTTTGTTTAAATTGGACCCCATGAAAAAAAAATATATTTAATATATCAATAATAAAAATGTTGCTGGCTGCCAGTCACACAAATGCTGAACACAAATGTGTTAATTCCAGTAATTTTGGTTTGTGTTATGAAAATATGTTATGTATGCTGTATATGTATGATATGTCAGTTTTTAAAGAGATTGTGAAGGGTTACGCACATACAGCTTGATGTCACATTCAATATGGTGTTATGAATGCTGCATTGTGTTCAAATAAAGCATTACTAATTAACTTTCAAAGAAACAAACAAGTAAATTCTGTGAATTCAGTGACTGACAAATCTATTGATTTCTAACTAATCCAGTTTTCTGATGAATCGATCAACAGATTATCAATGTCATTGTAATATTTTTAATTAGGTTAAAACACAGGCTTGGGCAATTGATGTTTCTATGCAGCATGAAATCCTGTGTTTCATAAGAAATTAATGGGGGCTTCAGAAATGGCACAATTGTGACTTCAACTCACTATATGAGCCTGGTCTTCCCGTTGTTAGAATTTGATTTTTTATGCTATCTTTTCTATTCAGTATCTTGATTGCAGCCATTATGATTTAACAAGGGGAAGAAAGAATGTGGACGATGTTTTTGTTTTGCACTACATCATAGGGAATTAATATAAAACATTTAATTTCAAAACAGAATCCATGAAAATGTCCCTCTCTTTCTGGCTGGAAGTCTGGCAGCTTGAATGTGTTTGCCAGAGACTTTCTTTCCTCGCAAACAAGTACCTTTCATTCCCACTGTTTGCGTGTCTAAAGGAAAGGTGTTTTGTGTCAGATATTAGTTGCAGGGATCACATTGCTGATAAAATATCCTGTTCCGTTAGCTGGGTTTGTTCTGAAACTGTCTATGGGTGGTTGCTGTGGGGATTCAAAGTCTTTTTCAGAATCGTGGAACTGTTTTTCTGTCATTTATTATTCATTTGTATCATCAAAGACTCTGTTTTGTTTCTGGATGAAAAACACAAGAAAGAAAAAAGGCATTGAAATTCAAATGAAACCCGAATGACAGGAGCAGATTCAAAAGCTTTTTCACGCAAGTGTTTTGTTACAAGGTGTCACTTTCTTATAACGATAGCAATCTTGGTTCTTTCTTATCCCGGATTGTCATTGTCTATTCATTTACTTTCGAGACAATTTAATATGGAAGTTACAGGACAATGTGAAAAAAAATCAAAGTGAGGTAGACATGAAAACATGAATGACTGTGTTAAGAACACTGCTTCTTAAATTTGAGCCTGGAACCCCTGGAAGTCCACCCAGGTTTCCCCAGTGAATTCTGGAAACAGTTTTCAGTTGTGGGTCCTTTGGGCCAGGGTCCCCTTTGGTATCCCATGGTTCAGCCTTCCAAGCATGAGATGACAGACCCGCTTGTATAAATTCCCCAAATTTAGTGTTCTGTGATACACTGCCATTAGGGATTCTGAGATGAGGTTAAAAGCCAAGCATGCAGCCTGGGTTTTTTGCACAGTGGTTAAGATGCTCACTTGCATATACCCTGTTATGCTGACTGAAGTCTACCGGGATACAGTTTAATAGGAAGTAGTGATTTTTATAACTTATCAAAAATACACCACTGAGGGGTCTGATGCTTTGACACAGAGAACTTCTGTTCCATACGTTCCATTTCAATCATTTATTTCAAAGACTCACACTTGCTTATAAGATAACAATTTTCTTCAAAATACCCATTGCCATGTAATATGTAGTTCCCTGTGAAAATTATAATTTCTGCTAGAATAGTGTAAATATAAATATTTATCACTTTCAAGTAAATACATGCATACTTGTGGCAATGTGGCCACGCCCTTGTGCGTAGTTTGTGTTATATGTTGTATGTTACGTGTTGCGTGTAAATGTTGCTGTATAGAGATGGTACACGGGATATAAACGGGTCTGTGTTTCACGTGTATTTAAAAATGTAGATTTGTATTTAGGCACGAGGATGGCACAAATCACTTCACGTGCTGGTTAAAATGTAATGTGTGGTCACGGGAGTACACTTAATTAATTCACGTGCAGTTGTACCGAGATTCCAATTGAATGATTGACTAGCAATCGACTCTCGGTACAACTGCATAAAAGCAGCATGTTTTCACTCACTCGGGGTTGGGTGTTCGGTGAGTGGAGAACGGGATTGGAGACGGAGACGGAGGTAAAGTTAAAGTTAAAAAGAATAGATAAAATATCTGCTCACCGTGTTTGTCTGTCTAGTCCGTTTTGTTTATCTGTTTATTTTGGCTCAAGTGCCGTGTTCTGTTTTGTGTTTAAAACCTTTTTATTTTGCAATAAACCTTCTGAACGCTACCATTGCGTCTCAGTTTCACTCACCACTACTGTCTGTCTGTGTTTCTTCCAGGTCTGACGGGTCACCACTCAGCCAGCCTTGTGACAATACTGCATCAAAGATCGGAAATAATTCTGCTAAAGATCGCTCTGTCCAGTACAAGAAGGGGACATTTCACATGTCTGTTGCTATTTTTACATTTATTTATGTTTTTTATTTTGTTTGATAATTCACTGATGGTGAAAATGGAATGTCTTCAAAAAGTTGACGTAAAAAAATGAAATATTCTACAATTTAGCATTTACTGTTTTTCAGGTCAGCATTTAAATACTTAGGAACCTTTGCTGTACGAACTTGAGAGAAAATTTGACATTTTGAATGTGACAACGCTATATTTTTCTGCTTTAATAAATATTATGTTTAATCGTAAAATATCTTGAAATACCTATTTTTAGACCGTGAAATACCCTGAAATAATTTTTTTACCATGAAAAAATATAGCCCTAGATATGAGGCAAATATGACTTGAATGGGAAAAAGCAAAAATACATCTACAATGAAGTTTTCCAACATATCTCATTGCTGTACCACAATAGAGAAATCAAACATAAAAAATATGAAGTATGGTAATAACGCAATGGCAGTTCCAACTGTCATGTAATTTTAACCAGTGGTATTCAAATGCAGTAATTGTGATGCATAGTGTGGTGAAGATTTTGTTTTTATAAAAATGTATTCAATGTTTGTAAGCCCATTGTTATTGCTGATATGTTGTTTTGCACCGTTGAAGCTTTTCATGTTTCCATTGTTGGTAAATCTTGTTTTTACTTCTCCTCTCATTCTAACACCAGCTGCAACAGTGACAGTGGATTTTCTCCCCCATTTAGATGGCAAATTAAACTCCCCGTAACAGTTCAGGAGAAGTGAAGGTCAGGGGGCGTCCTCTGATCCCACAATCAAAGGCAACACTTGAAGGTGACCGCTTACGTTCACCTGGTTAGTAGGGTCCGTTGATGCGTGATGAGGAGAAACAGTCCCTCCGTAACCTGCAGGAGCCCCAGAGCCAATGCGACACTCCCTGTAGAATCCCCGGAGAAGACCAACACAGTCAGGATGCAAACCTGCACTCCACTAACTGCATTACTCGCCCTGCTGTGCCTTTACCAAGTGAGCAACACAGGGAGTATATTTTAAAAGTAGAATATAAAGGGTGTACAGAACTGTATAATTCTCTCACCCACGTATCATTCATGTTATTTGCTTTGCATTTCTTCTCTTGTTTCTTGTTTTTAATTGCAGCCTTGAAACTTTTTTTTTTTTTAATTTAGTCGTTGCCAATTATTTTTTATTATTTTCTCCCCAATTTGGAAATGGACAATTATTTTTAGGCTCAGCTCACCTCTACCACCCCTGCGCTGACTCGGGAGGGCGAAGACGAACACACGCTGTCCTCCGAAGCGTGTGCCGTCAGCCGACCGCTTTTTTTCACACTGCAGACTCACCATGCAGCCACCCAAGAGCTACAGCATCGGAGGACAACACAGCTCTCGGGCAGCTTACAGGCAAGCCCACAGGCGCCCGGCCAGACCACAGGGGTTGCTGGTGCGCGGTGAGCCAATTGAGCGCCGCCCCCTGGAGGCTCCAGTCCTCGGTCGGCAAAGAAATAGCCTGGACTCGAACTCGAGACATCCAGACTATAGAGCGCATCCTACACTCCACGTGGAGCGCCTTTACTGGATGCGCCACTCGGGAGCCAAAACTTGTTTTTAAGAAGTTTGAGTCTGCAAATTTCAAAGCAACATGCTTCTCTGCTGCAGAGCTTTGACACATTCCTCTCCCAGGTGCACCAGGAGGGCACTTTGTTTAATCAATGTGAGACTAATTTGTTTAATTCATTGATGCTGCTAACGAGAGTCTGATGTTGTTTTCACCATTATTTAAAGCCAAGTGAAATGCTGTAACTATTATATGTATGTATTATATGTGTCTTTTGTGGTTAAATATTTAGGTCAATTGTGACATTTATGTCACAGTTCTGCCTACAAGAGGATGGTTTGCACAAAACACTTGCAATAAACAATAAACACATTTGGTGTAATTTTTTTATCCAGAGTCCTTAAGAAACACATTCTTCTGGAGCTTTCTTTTTCCAGGCCACAAAACTGCTTTAAAAAAATTGTATGAGTGAGTCATAAGGGGATAAGTGTCACAGTCGGTGATGTGTAGTGAAGTTACTGAAGCAGCATTTTAGATTCTAGAATACATAAGCTATTTTGTTCTTAAAGAAATCACAGATAAGTCAAATCCTTATTCTCTCATAAGCCTCTGGAAGGCATGGTTTGTAATTCTATCCAGAAATGCAAAGCTACGGCATTCCTTAAGCATGGTCACTTTTACAACTGAATTAATTGAGGGGTCATATATTAACTGTAACAATTTGATTGTTTTAATATTTTGCCTTGGAGAATAGTTTCATGTACAGTATATATAGGACATTATGAAGGCAGGGATGTAACAGGACTGCGTCCAGTCACTGGCTTCTCGGACACACGCTTGTATTTGCAGGAGAGAGCCAGACTCTCCGCCTGTGACTCCTTAACTAGCTAATGGGCACATCCCAGAGGAGCATCTCGCTATAAAAGGGAGCTCCGAAAACACACCTCTCTGCTTCAGCCAGGGTATACCAGTCCGTATGAACAAGAAAGGAAGATCGTTTTCCTGTTTATATTGCGATATGTATATTTTATTTCCATTAGTTCTAAATGTGCTTCATCTGAGTCAAAGGGATTCTGGTTGTGTGAGAATGTTTTTATACTGATTAAAAGTATACTTTTAAAGCCTTTGGGTAAGACATCTGTATGCGCACAGCAGTAAGAGTTTGAATCAGAATATGAACAGGGGTGATGGGTGGTGGAGAAACTGCTGCAATAAACCACTCTGCCTAAACCAATGGAGCAGAGTCATGCTGATATGATTTTCATTACGTTTACATCCACAAAATGTGATTTAAAAAAATCATTATCTATTCCACAGGAGAAGTTTTGGGGTCCTTCCAATTGGTCCCACTGGTCTGACTCTTGGTGTGGAATACTAAATAGCTTAAGTCACACAAGAACTCCTTCCACAGTACACCCATAGGAAGTCTACTTTAAACACTGTAGATATTGAGGACCTATTATTAACACCAGAGTACCAGTCTAATATTCATGGGCTGGTCAGCAGTTTCCTACCTTTTGAATTAGGCAAAAGGACTGCACTTTCCAGATGTTAGTAGAGGGTTCATATTTATTGGGAGATTATGTATGGCAGATTTGTTTTTGTTAGGTGTTTATTGTTTTTGTTTTTTTCAACAGATTGACCAAGCTTTTACTCTTTTGCCAATTTATTTGCCATCTTCAGGTTTTGCTTTGTTTCATTTTACAGTAAAGTAAATAAGGTTTTGAAATCAGCTTTGCCATCGTTTAACACATTTCCATCAGCCACTGGGATTGACTTGAAAGCAATTTGATCGTGGCTGGCAGATGAGGAAAGTTACCTAATGAGCATCCAATGAAAAGGATGCAAGAGGCAGGTTTTAAATCTCTGACATGCAAATTATGCATTGTGAGCATCAACAATTGACTTAAAGTCTCCACTAGTGTTTTCTACTATTATAACAACCTTGACTTGCATAAAGAAGGAAAAACATTGAGTGAAATAGCCCGCATCACTCGATTTTCAAGGTGTGGTATACGAAGCATAATCAACAAGTACAGAGAAACATCATCTGTAATTGACAAACCCAGGACTGGAAGACCCAAAAAGCTGTCTAATAAGGATGATCAATACTTCAACATAATATCCTTAAGGAATAGAAAGAAGACAAGTGTTGAATTGACAACAGAACTGGCAGAAAGCACAGGTCTTGTTGTCCATCAAATCAACAGTACAAAGGTCACTCTTGAAATCAGGAAAAGGATGTGTTGCAGTAAGAATACCTCTGTTAAGAAAGGGGAACAAGACTAAAAAACTCAAATATGCACATGAACACAGAAATTGGTCTATGGAACAATGGTCAAAGGTGCTTTGGACTGTTAATGGATGGACAACGACCACACCTTGAAAATCAAGTGATGCGAGCTATTTCACTCAATGTTTTTCCTTCTTATGCAAGTTAAGGTTGTTATAATAGTAGAAAACACTAGTGGAGGCTTTGAGTAAATTGTTGATGCTCATAAGGCATCAGAGTAGAAAAATGCAACATGTCTGACTTTTGCACAGCAGTGTATATGTGTGTGTGTGTGTGTGTGTGGGCTGAAAATGAAGGATTTTAATATATTTGTAAATAGCAATTATACAAAACAGTGATCTTTTATGTAATATATGTTTACAGTTTCATATTGGAACAGGATGAGTTTTACAGACTGGTTTCATTTGTAGTATTTTTATACAGGGTGATTGAAAATAGGTTTACGACATCAATGATATGGTGTGTTGATGTGGTAAACTATTCTAATCACCCTGTATAATTATGGTAAACTACTAACAAAATGTAATCTGGTATTGTACTATGCTGACGTTATATTAATACTATCACAATGATATATGTCATACACAGTTGCTTATTAGGGTTACAGTATAACTAGGATTGTAGTCATGAAGATTGATCACATACTGCATACCTACATTTTTCTAAAAAAAAAAGTAAGCTTATACTTATACAGTGTGTTATTGTTTAATGGGGTTTAATATTACCTATGTACATAGCACTTATAAGTATACAACTAGTATCATACTAAGTTAGTGATTAGAGTATCTTGGTAAATGGAATTTACCTTATGTGAGAACAGAATTGGTTTAATAAGTAACTTGATAAGAAAAAAACACCCTGAACTATACATTCTTTATACAATCACCTGTTTCTTTAAAGTGTGTTGAAAATTACTTATTTCTTAAAGCTGCAGTGTCACATTATTGTTTTTCATTTATATTAAAGTCTAATTTCTTGTTTTTTGTTTATTACATTCTTCCATACGGTACTGGAAATAACGAGGGAGCAAAAATATCGACGGGCAGCAGTAGGAGGTTATATCTGACATATTCAATCTCTAGCAAAGGATGTATAACTAAAATGCTAAAAGAAACTTAATGAATTCAAGGTCTCTTCAAAGACATTGAGAAAGAAAAAACGAACACAAATGAATATGAGAAATTTAAACTGGGATAAAAAGAAAGTATGTTTTATTGAAAACAAATACAATATGACGGAGTTATATCTATAAACTGACAATTTAACAAGTGTAAAACACATGCATGTTAACAGTAAATGAACTATGCTGTATAAGGACCCTAAAACTAGTTCACTGTATGTCTGTAGTGACGTCAAAAAAGTACCAAATTACAAAACAAAACACGATCGAGAGTATTAATGTTTCTGGTAACATAATTGTATTTCTCCTTAATTATATTTGGGTTTTTGTTCTTTATTAAATTTCTATAAGGATAGCAGCACTATAATTCAATTACAATACCAGCCTTGAGGATTTGTGTTTGAAAAACAAAATGTTCCAAATGTTAACCAGCCTCAAAGGTAAAGTCCAGCAGAGGAGAGCTTTATCTATACCCATGCGATAAGGACCTTTTCTGGAAATTGTGTGCTAAAACAATACGCCTTGTGGTGTATTCTCACGAGGTGGCATATCTGGGGAATAAGAGAGAGTATGGACAAGTAAAAGACAAAGTTTAAAGCTTTTAGGTCCCCCTAGGATATTGAACTGAAAGCCTTAAAGTGCCTGCACTTGCTAAATTGACAAGTCAGCCTCCATCAGTTCAAACAAGCTTTCTAGAGAACTTGCATGTGTGTATAATTGCAAAGAGCCACCAGTGTGGTCATTTAAATGGTTTATTAACTGTTCTCTGTTTCAGCAGCGTCCAGTCTGAAATGCGGCCTTTCTAAACATTCCTATGGCCTGATTAACAGACCCTGGTTTGCACTAAACGTGGGCAGCCTTACTTAAGGTAACATTTGGTAGACAGAGTGCTAATCTAGGTCTGTCTGAGTTAATGTTTTACATTCTTTGCATTTTTGTTGAGTGTGTCTGTTGCCCCAGTTGAGATTTATCATTTGTTTACAGTAGGTGTAGCACCGACTAGTTGACTAGAAACGTGACAGTCAACCTCAGAAACTGGCAGTCGACTAATCTCACATTTCAATGTGAAAACAGCTAAATGTTTTTCTGAAAGTATTTGTGAGGCTTGCCGTTTCAGATGGACGGAAGTGCAGATAAATGACATTTTAGAACATTAATAAATTGTTTTTTTAAAAAATTCAAGCAGTTTTAAATATAGGGCACAAACAGTAAATTGTTACAAAAAACATGCACAAATACACCAGGCATTATCTAATACAAGATTTAAAAAAAAAAATAAAAAATTAAGTGGCGACTAACATACTGTAGCTCTGCTTTGGCAGAGAGGCAAGATGCCCTTAAGTGTTCTCCATGCCCAGGTAATGGATGATAATAATAATCTTTATTTTTATATAGCACCTTTCATAGTGGACCACCATCACAAAGCGCTTTACAAGATAAGAGACTAGGGTGTGTGAACTATGCATCAGCTGCAGAGTCACTTACAACAACGTCTCACCCGAAAGATGGAGCACAAGGAGGTTAAGTGACTTCCTCAGGGTCACACAATGAGTCAGTGGCTGAGGTGGGATTTGAACCAGGGACCTCCTGGTTACAAACTTGTTTCTTTAACCACTGGACCACATAGCCTCCTGGTAGCAAAATCACAAAATCACGGGCTTCATATAGACCTTTGCTACAGTTTTACCATTTTTAATAAAGCATGAAAGTAATTTGTTACAAAATTCTCTTGGTACTATATTTTAATGATATAACAGCTGCACAGTCACAGGTAGAAGCAGTAAAAAAGAACATTAAAGTTTGGGAACGAGAAGAGGCCTTTCAGCCCATTTAGACCCTTCCTAGTACAGTATACAGGGATCTATTTCAATACCACCAAATCTATTTTTATTTTTTTTAAGTTCCTAGTGTTTCAGATGCTACTACTTCACCTGATAGGCTATTCAATAAATTTATAACCCAACTTATGTTTTAAACTTACATTCATTCAGCTTCCATTTATGCAATATTCTTGGCCAACTGTATTTATGAGCTTATTGATTCACTGATAATCTAGTGCTTCTTTATACCAAGGCTGTTTTTTATGATCGAATTGTATGGACTGTCTCAAGCTACTATATTACAAGCATATGAACTTGCAGGACACAATCGGGCAATAGAGAGAGCACATACATGCATTGTGTATTTAAAAAAAAACAAGCCTGAAAACAGCGACACAGGCAAATTTATCTAGCCATGAATAAGTAAGCAATTCCTTGCTTGTTTTATACTGTTCAAATAGTTTTTAGAACATGTTCCCTTGTGCTTGTTGCTAAATAGGGCCCTACAGTTAAAAGGATGCAGGAGAGGAATTTCTGATTCTTTTCATTCACTAATAATAATACTAACATATTTGTGATCCAAGGACTTCTAACATTTGGAATTACAGTATCTAATGCACTGCTGTTACGGAATTCTGTCCATTGTCGGTGAGATGACATTAAAAGCTCTGTAACCACATATGTAGAGCAAACCGTTTGCTACGCTCGCTTGTGTGGTGACCGGTTTGTACCCAGCCTCTGCCCTTTTACATGAGTATAACAAAACTTGTATAAAGATGCAACAAATCTTGTTCCATATGGGTTAATCTCCAACAATTGTGCTATTGTAAAGATCTGTAAATCCAACATAAAATGGGGTCATTCTAAAAGCAGACATCCCCAGGTCATGTATCTGCTTTTGTGTCCACAGAATAGATAACTGGGGTGATCTGGGTCATTTTACAGCACTCCTGGTTCTGATGACATCCTCAGTAAGAAAATATGCCCAACCGGATAAGGCAGTGTGTATGCTGTCTTAAAGCCCCTTTACCATTTGGATTGCATAACATGCCCAGGAAAGTACAGTATTTAGTTAGACTAAATGCACAGCAGGTTTTAAACTGGGGCAGTGGCAGTACCGTTGTTACTTAAGGTTTTCCAAATTCCTTTCAAAATGTCAGCTCTGTGTGATGAAACTAAATTCAGCAGGGGCACAAATATCTTTTTTTAGCTCAGGTTTCTCTCTGCGTATTATTAACGCAGGAGGCAGGCAAGGGATGCATTTCTATTGTGCAAACAGAGAGAGATCTGAAGTCCATGTTAAGTAATAACAAGCACTGACGTCAAATGCTTCAGCCTTGCTATTGTTTATTCAAATTTCAACAGCTCTTCAGAAGCCTTTAGAAACACAGCAATGTTCTGCAGCAATAGTACATTGAAAAAATAAAAGAGGTATTATTCTTTCAATGTATTTTAGTACCGGCCCTGTTCAAAAGGCTTTAACATTTTTAAAGACATGTAATAAAATGTAGCATTCAGAAATATCACGGCTGTCTAGAACAGAGTCAGGATTATGAAATTTATTTAAATCAACAAAACAGACTGCAGGCCCTTATTAAAAAGCACGTTTTCTGTCTGTTTCCATTCATTAAATCAGTAATAGATAATGAAATAATTCACTCCCATTTTCTATATTGAGCGGTTTAGAAAGTTAAAAACATGATATGTGATACAACACTACAGGATCTTAAAGAAAGTTATCAGTTGCTTCCCTCACAGTAATGTTATATTTTTCTCATGGTTACACTATGCATTTGCCATAGTTTGCCATGGGTTTTAAAGTTTTACCATACCTCCCTGTGCTTCACAATGCTTGCCTATACTTTACCATGCTTTCACTATACTTTGTTTACACTTTGCTATTATTTTACAATGTTTAACCTTTATAAAGGTTGACTTAATTTAAGGTAGTCTGTTACTCTTTTTCTTCCTAAGTCATTTAATCTCAGGAGTGTGTCTGTATATGTTACTGGCTGCAAAGTCTGTCAATCAAAGGGGGGAGTGGCTGGAAACATACTGTAGAAGGAGTAGAGGTCAATGTTCCTTTCTAGAAAAAAAAAATAGTCTTCATACATTAGCCTCAGAAGTTCCCTCTTATGCAAGGAGCGAGCATTCGTTTTTCTTTGCTAATAGCTAAAATACTATTTAAAAAAATCGAATTCACCTTTACAATAATGTGTGCATGTTTCTTATGAGAAGATGTGATACCTACAAAATGATGGCAATACATACTGTATAAGATTTAATGGAATTGTCAGCACCATGTACTTTAAAAAACAAAAAATAATAATAATACCCTAGATTTGATCCGTTTATATATATATATATATATATATATATATATATATATATATATATATATATATATATATATATATATATATATATATATATCCTTACTACACAGAATTAATCTTTCCCTATGACTTTCATGTTTTCCTATTTCATACCTGGTCTTTCAGTTTTCTCATGCAATGTCCTTTATCTAAACCTCAGGCTGACGGTCCTTTAAAAGATGTGAATTAATCTCCATTGTTTGGGTACCATGCCTATAATATGAGCCACTATTGAAGATTGCCTAAAATAGTCCTGCTGTTGGAGCATTGCCCATTTGGGAGCAGTAATATCACAGCTCATTAGCCCCAGTGCATAGTGACATTTCATCTTGCTACGTACAGTGACCAGTGAAGTGTAAAATCACAAGGCGCTGTGTGAAATGATGTCACACCACTGGTTCAAACTAACAGTCTGCACTAGCTTTCATTCAAACTATCTTTCTGCCAGATTGCTTTTCATTGAAAATGCATAATTAACAGTGTTCAATGACTCAAATAAAAAGGAAAAGTAAGAAAAATAACACATAAAACAATTCAATTGATATAAACAGCAGACAGACGCTCTTCAGATCATTAATAGAGAACGTTGTTTACCAAGGTTAATAAAAACTCACCAACTCAGGTTATGGTCTGTTTTAATGAATCAAACAAAACCGTCTGATATTCATGCAAGTAAGAATGTTGTTATTGATTTATTTATTTATGTATTTATTTGTATTTCGAATGTCCCATTAAGGTCAGTGGGTGTCCTCTAATCCCATTGCCAAGCAAGGCAGCAGATATCACCAAGTTGCTGGCCCATCAACGACAAGGTCTGTCAGTTTAAAAATGCCAAGTAGGAACATATCTTATTTTTCAGTTATACCATTTTGTAGCTTGCCAATTGAGTGCTCACAAAAGGTGAATTACAATAGCACTGGCAGGTGTCATGAAAACTGTCCCCCTCCTCCCCACTCTGGAACCTGGCCTTAACACACCATGCCAGACTGAGGGCCCAGCCTCCAGGGGTGAAAAGCACAGGCTTGTGATCAGATACCCCATTTCAAAAGCAAATCATTTGGTTATTGCCTTCCTGACATATTCACAAAATGATTAGGTTTGCATTATTGGCAAGGTGGTGGTGTTTCGTTATATAAATTGACAGGAGACTAGGAGGCCCAGAAAATGAATTGCTAAATATATAATAATGTTTCTATGAATTATTAGTAACTATTATTATTATTAATATATATAATAATCGACATGCTTAAATGTACTAAAAAAAAAAAAAAAAAAACATAATAAATGTAGATGGCGATTAAGCAATATTTAGGCATTTGAGAGAATGAACAACTTTACATAACGTTAACCTGTCCAACTATATGTTATGTCACATATGCAAAGTTGGTTTACTGTGTAATATTTAACCATTGCTGGACAGTGCATCTAGGTATTGTATTTATACAATGATTGGCCCACAAATACAGAATTAAGCCATCGTGCTAAACTATGTAGAAACAGCTATTGTCCTGACTCTTAACTATTGAATATTTTGTAAGTTATTAGCAAAGATTATTGTAAATTGTGTTTTCTGTTGGACAGTAGGCTCGCAATGCAATTCCCAGTATCAACGCACACAAGCTTACCAGCCATCAACTCTCAAGTAACATTGATTTAGCTTATTCCAAACTACACACCAGTAATTGGTGAGTAAACCTAAATCTAACAATGCTTGTTACAGTAGCCCTGTTGTACCCTTATCTTCTGTCCTTATCAAGAGCAGAATCGTGTTATACTTCATCCAAGCTCTCTCTCTCCCCACCTGAGCCAAACTCTACCTGTCAGCCCAGAACAAGCTAAAGGGGCGGGAGCTTACTTATTGACATTTATTAAAGGCAGGTTCGTTGGACAGCTTTTAAAGGGATCATTAGTTTTTCTTTTTTATTGATTTTACTTCTCTGACTGCTTCCAGTCTGACAACAGAATAGTTTAATGTTTTAAGAAAACGGTTTGAAATGCTAAAACTCATATAAGAGAGAGAATATCAGGTACATTTCAGGGGCTATTTCGTACCTGAGTTACCAAGGAAATGGCTTTTTATAATATCAAACAGTACTGTCCTGTACATGTGTGTATGGCAAGCATAAATGCCTGACTTCGTGCTGAATCCCCAAAAAGATTAATTAGAGATTAAAGATCTTAAAAGCTTTTAGCTGGCCACTGGAATTAGATATAGTAATCGGTACATGAACATTAATGGGATTAACAATCCATGGTAAAATTAATCTGAGCTGTCCTATGTCTACCGGTATATGCCGTATTCTCAGTCATTTTAAATGGAGGTTATTGTATGTGTTTGACATATGGGCTACAACAAACACGTGACATCACCTGAAATGCCTTTCTATTTTCTTAAAGCGGGATTACAAAGCATGATAGACCTTATCTGTCCGGAAAAATTGAAAAATAGCAACTGGAAGAGCCTTTATCCATCAAACCATGACACCCTCATTTATTATTTTACTCACCACCTGCTCTAAATGAACCAAAAACTACTGGACATCAAGAGGAACACTGAAAAGCACATTTATACAGTAGATGTATGCAATTACATTTCAACATAATCAGAGTTGGCAATAGTGCACTATTATGAGTACAAAGGAGTATATGTTCAGGTTTGTCTGTATAGAAGTCAACTGATGTAAATGTGCATGGTAATTAATTAATTAATTAATTAATTAATTAATACTCAAAGGCAAAGGTCTGTTTTAAAAGTTTAATACTTTTAAAAGTATCACGGTAAATAACAAGGAACTACTCTGAATAATAATGCAACTGCTCCTTCCTGCAAACAAGTTGTTTCTTGCTAGTTTTATATTGTTCAAAGTATTACATTCTTAAAAATTGTCTTTGCCTTGCAAAATAGAGCCCTGTGACTTTAATTGCCATGCAAATCTATAGTAATACAAATGGTTTTATTCCTGTCAGAAATGTTGTTTTTGGTTTGCCAATGGACGTTCTCCAGGATAAATACATTAAGAAAATAAAGTCGCCCTTAGTTTACCTCCATTTCACTATGCTTTACTAGACTTGGCTTTGCTTTTACCTTGATATAGTACACTTTAATTGTTACTTATATTTTAAAACCAAACCATTATCTAATATTTATTTATTCCTGTACATTTTTTACACACCTCTGTGATTTACAATGGTGCTGTTAATTGTATCAAATTTACAAGGAAATCACACATGGTATATAAAACTCAACACTAATATGCAGACACTGCCACTTTAATCTGGAGACAATTTAAAGACCTACCTTTCTTAAGATCAGTTGTATATTAGGACCATTGCGCTCAGGGGTTGTAATAGAGGGATTCCTTTCTAGATTTGTGTAATCTTTGTGGCTAATGTGAACAATTAAAAATCATTCATCTGTACTGCCTTGACAAAGGAGTTAAGGACTGCATCATTCTGTGAAATGAGTGACGTTCATGTTTTTAATCACAGATTTGTTTTTATCAAACTAAATCAACACAGAGAGCAAACTGAGTGATCTTTCAGGGTTTGTAATAATAAATCATTTGTGTCAAACAGAGGGGATTCTATACCATGTGCTCAGAAACAGATGAATACTGCCCTTAGAACCTCTCTAGGACACTGAGAGTGTAATGCAATTGAATCAGTAAAGTGCATCTAGGTTGTGAGGGGAGGACATCGCATTTTTACGCATTTAAATCTTTTGGTGCTTGTGCATTTTCTTATAAAGTTGCACATTAGTGTTCAATTCTACACTGAAATGAAAATTATTTGGGCCTGTGTCTAGATATTTTGATAGTGATGATAGATTTATAGAATTGATGTTGTTAGAAAAATGTATTAATGTTTTATATATATACACCACTAGCTTTCAAGACTTTAAAAGTTTCTTGTACATATTTTGAAGGAAGCGCAAAGCCACATTTCCATAACAGAACCTACTCAGAAGTATAATTAACTGTTCCGTCCCGCAATTAAGTTGTTTTGTGGGAGTTTTATTATTATTATTATTTATTTCTTAGCAGACGCCCTTATCCAGGGCGACTTACAATTGTTACAAGATATCACATTATACATTATTTCACATTATACAGATTTAAACTTTATTTTTACATACAATTACCCATTTATAGAGTTGGGTTTTTACTGGAACAATCTAGGTAAAGTACCTTGCTCAAGGGTACAACAGCAGTGTCCCCCACTGGGGATTGAACCCACAACCCTCCGGTCAAGAGTCCAGAGCCCTAACCACTACTCCACACTGCTGCCCCTACTACTCCACACTGTTTATACCATTATAGTTACTTCATTCTTCTCTAAAAATTAGCCTTCGCTTCAAAATAGGTCCTCAGTTACACAGCATGATGGCCCTTGACACTTACCTACAGAACTGTTTGTTTAGTTTCTCACCATGTAAGGAGTAAAGGGTTACCAGGTTGAACCTCACTATCCAGTTTCATACAGTTTAAGCAGAATCAATCCCAATTACTTTACAGTGTTGCCCGAGAGGTAAATTACCCACCCCCATGGGTCACTGGTACTATAAATACAATTAAATACAATGTTTTTAAGCTGTGAGTCATAGACTGCATGTTTATCTGCAGACTCTTTACTGCTGTACATGTAAATGAGTGTGTGCTTTTAGTGGTGATGTCAGTGGGATTGTCCTTAACATACAACTTACAAGATTATCCGGTCAATAGATATGCTTTAAATTTAACAATATGGAAATGAGAAGATATCAGTGTTATTTCTAAAACTTTTAATATAACTGTATTTGTACGTCTTAAATATGTGTTATTAGAGGAGGAAAACAACAATGTTATACTTCACAAAGATATATGGAATATGTCAAAGTCCTTCAAATCTGCTGTCAGCCACACAATGACTGAAACTGACTTGACATAAAGATGGACTTTTTTTTATACATTATTGAATACTCTTGTATTTCTTCACAATTTTGTCAGTTAAAGAGTTTTTTGGTGATGCGCTCAGATTTGGAAATTTTGGAAGTCCAGTAAATGAGACGTCTTTTAATCTTATAAAGAAAATGTCCTTGTGGCAGATTAGTTATGTACCAACAATCTACAATGCATCTACAGGCTAGTGATCACAAGTAACTGGTATAACCAGATCCCTTACCTTTATCCTATTACCTGGTGTAATCCTGGAACCTTTAATGTAGGTGGTAAACAAAAGTGTTGACACAAGACACAGCCTTGTTTTATCCCTATGAATGGAGGGCCTGTGATGTGTGCTAGAGAAGTAAGTGTCTGTAAAAATCACACTCACTTGCCTCTATGGCCTAGTGCTTCTGTTTGCTTACATAAGGTTTTACTCCATCCTTTTCAGTCCTTATATGTAGAAACATAGGGCCTTAGTGATCCGTTTCAGTTTTTACAAGCCCAGGGTAACAAAAAATATGGCCATATTCTTTTCTTCTTTCATCAACACAAGAGCCTATGATAAGCTTCCTGTAAACTCACTTTGAAATGTAACATTCCCGTACAGCCTTTTTCTGTATTTCTGATAAATGTATTTTAAACCCTACATAATACATGATATACAGCCATCTATCTCTCTCTCTCCCTCTCCCTCTCCCTCTCCCTCTCCCTCTCCCTCTCCCTCTCTCTCTCTCTCTCTCTCTCTCTCTCTCTCTCTCCCTCTCTCTCTCTCTCTCTCTCTCTCTCTCTCTCTCTCTCTCTCTCTCTCTATATATATATACATTGTATTGCAGCGTAAAGGGTTGACAGAGCCCTGGGCAAAGACTGGCTGGACCACCTGGTTTGGACTGGCTGGACCACCTGGTTTGGGCTGGCTGGGGGTTATCAGAATAATAGGCAGCAATACAGTGGGCAGGGCTTGGTAGGGGCGCACTGCCAGAGCTATGAACTGAATCCCTGTCGAAAGATACAGTATTACAGTATTTGGAAAGCATGGCCAGATGTGTGGGTGGGAGTAGTATTAGAGAGAGTTTGCGGTTTGAAGGGCTGTGTGTTAGTTGTTTGTTTTTATGACAATTGCCAGAGAGCCCAGTCTTGTTTGACTTGAGCTGGGTGAAGGTCAGAAGCTAGGGAATTACCATGTGAAGCTACATTGTCCTTCATTACAGTGATTTTATAAATATGCATGTTGGTCTTCTTGTGAATAAAAGTGACTTTGTTTTCCCTGTGCTCAATGACTCCTGTAGAACAGACTGTTTCTAAGTCTTTTTCTGACAAAAGCTTTTTATTAAACCCTGCCCTGCCTGAGTATGTAAATCATCTTGGATGCAACCAGCAGCAGCCCAGGGTTTACCATTTTTCAAAAACACCTCTGTGTGATCCATTTCTTGTGCTGTTGTTTCTGCACATATTCTCCTTTGAGAATTTTGTGTGCATTTTAAATTCAAAGCCCCTTTAAAAGTCAGTGCCTGTTTATCCGTGTCCTCATTATGTTTACTTACTTGGCCCCACCGTTAAATGTAATGAAAAGTGACAATTAGACATTCTAAAATATGCAATTTATTATAATCCGACAAATGTGCATTTCCAGCGTCATGTAAATCAGTGGCAAACGTTCCCCAACAGCAACCGCTTTTTAAAAGAACATTGACAATCGAATCTGAGTTGAACGTGACAAATATTGCAATCCTATTTTTTTTTTTTTTACAATATTAATTATTGAAGTGTGGTGTAAATAACAACTCTGCCTCTTTAACTCCTCAGAGGGGCGTATGTACCTTCCATCAACTAGCGATTATAATGGCAACACCTTAGATACCAGAGAGCCATTCAGGAGAAGCTACTACCCAGTTTTCCTCCAATCAGCGGGCTTCTAGTTCTGTGTAATACATTCTCTTTTTGTCAGCTGCCAGGGGCATCGTGACGGAGCACACCTCCACTACAAACAACTTTCTCTGTATCCGTCCGCAGGGTCCCCTTTGCCTGCAGAATATGTGATTTTAAAGTTAACAAGAAAACAAAAACGTACAAATAAGTTGCATATTATCGTTGTGTTCTGATAAACAATAAAAACAAGGTTTATTTTGTTTTGCAATGTGTGCTAATTGTGCTCCGGATCAAAGTGTTACTGTGACATTTTAACTAAAATAGGGAACAATGTTACTGAGTGTCTATTAATAAATACATTTTATAAAATCATCACAGTACTTGAAACTTGATAATATTAATTTTATTCTTACAATTTTCTTGGGTATGTGCACATACATTTTACGACTGTAATTTTAAACTCATCAAATGTGGGCTTTAAACCTTTTTATGATTGACATTTTCCACAGGCAATCAAACGTAGAAGTGTGTTTTTTAAACGCGTCATTTTGGCCTGTCACCAATCATTATGTCCGCGAGGCGGGCTGATGATGGTAGTGACGCGCGTCTGACGTTTCTAGGAATTTAGAGTTAATGACTGACTGACAGCCACTGCCAATGAAAAGAGAGGATTTCCTTGGTTGAGCCAGCTGACAATGAAATTGACCAATATCAGGAGGCGGAGGTGGAGCTCTGTGTGTTTTGACCTTTGAAAACCGCATCACCGCCTTCCTCGTGTCCTCGGCGGAGGAAAACTATAAAAAAATAAGCAGCTGATGCTGATGTGACAGAGTTGTAAAAACTCCCAGGCAGTGGGGAGTCAAGAAGGCTGCAGAAGAAAACAAAAAACAAACTTAAATGAGCAAAACAAAACTAAAATAAAAAAATAAAAAAATACTAAACAATAAGCATTCACACGGACTGGAATACATTTTTAACGTATACATATATAATTATATAAATTATCACTTTTTTTTCAATTTGCACTACGTCAAAACAGCTGTTGTGAATTTAAAAATACTCCTAAACAAGTAAGTATAAACGTTTTTAGTGCTGTTTATTTGTTGCGTTCGATTTTTGGCATGAGTAAATTGATGTTTAACCGATATAATACTTACGAAATGTGAGAGAAATTGAGGTAATGTATTTAAAACTACGTCACACTGCTAAACTGGACTAGGTCGTAAAATACCGGGTTGTTCTAAATTAAAATGTGTTCCTTATAATTATAATATAAGATGCATGTTGATATATTGAGTTTGACCTCGAAGTTGTTAATTGGAACCGTTGTCACTTTTGATATTTCATGATAGAATTGCCTTTCAAGGTTAAATGTGTTTTCTTTAATTCGCACAGGTAGTGTTAGTGGTTTCGCAAAAAAAAAAAAAAAATCGAGTTAGCTACTCTACCCTCTTGAAATATCAAAGGTTATACTTTTGAACTGCGTAAACTAAAAGAGAAATAATAAAAAATATTTGCATCACAAAATAAGTTTCGACTTAATTGCGAAAAAGATGCCCTACCGTGTCACATTTTAGTCCAGTATTGGCGCAACTCTATACTTGGAATATTTAAATATATGTATATATTGTGCAAAAGTGTCTGCAGTGTTGTGTGGCGTATGATAAGCTTAAGCCTAATTTCCATACGGTAAAATGGCTCTTTTCACCCCGCAGCTGTGAGTTTGTGATAAGAAATTTAATGAGAATCAACCATTTTGTTATGCAACATTCATTCAAACTGAAAGCAGTGGATATCTGTCTCGTTACCAGATGGATCAAATTGTATCTTTTGTTTGACTAACTTTTTATATGCAATTCTTATCCATTTGGGGGATTTAAGAGGCTGAGAAGCTATGTTGCCATATGGTTATTTAAAAATTAGGTCCGACATATTAGTCCGCAGTGAAGATCCGGAAACTATTTATTTTATATACAATATTTATTTTTTCAAAGTTGCATAATTAAGTTTTAATTTTATTGACTTTGATTCAATGTTGTGTGCGATAGTAGGCACAACTCGAATTCCTTAATATGACCATTAATGCAAAACTTCGGGTTTAGCGACTTATTTATTGTGGTACAATATACTGTAGGTGTGCCCTTGTCTCAGTATTCTGTTCATCCACACCCACTGCTGATCTAGCAGCGTAAAGGTCATTTTTTTTTTTTTTTTTTTACCGCACTGGCTTAGAAAATTAACACGATTGTTATTTCTTTGCTTTGGACCCGGCATGCAAATAAATGATATGCTTACATGTGAAGGAAGTTTGAGCTAGATTGTTATATTGGTCGTATATAATATAGCGGTGGTTTACGTTATGTGCTTTAAAGATCTCTACATAACTGAACTATTTATTTGTAAATGGGAACAACTGAACTATTTATTATATGTAAATGTACATAACATTGTAATGAATGTGTGATGCCAGAAGCTTGATCGTTTGTGGACTGCATTTAAATTTGAGAAGCGGGTTGGGGAATGGTAATGGCGATCCAACAGCTGTTACTGGACAGTAATAACTCCTAAAAGCAGAACAAGCTAAATTGAAGCAGCACTGTTTTCATGACGCCTTGTGTGGGCTGGTAGAGACCCAAATTATGAATGCAATGTTTATATTTGGCTGGGAAGAAACCCCTGTCAACAGGTACCCATATCAATTTGTATGCACTTCCTAATCTTGAGGTTTAAACTGATCATTTTTTTAAAACAATATTCATAT